>NW_018485145.1:0-4303 GCF_002113885.1 Mizuhopecten yessoensis
TTTTTTTTTTCATGAATCATAATGACAAATAAGAGATAATGTAAGTCAGTGGTAATAAAAAGTGGGAAAATTATGATAAACTACAATTGTAGTTTGAATCATATAGGCCTATTTATAGAAACAACTTTCAGTATAAATGTTTAAAATATACATTCATAAGTTTTACAAGCAAAGAAAAATATGCAGTTGGTCTTATTTGGAGGTATTATAAAAATACGAAATAGGATAATATAATTCACTCACTGGTATGAAGGGCTTGCCATTTATTTTTTAATGTACTGCATAAATGACCAGCACAGAAATAAAAATATCTGTATTATCAGTGTTTGCTCCTTGCGCAACGTCAGTCGTCGAGATGGCTACTGTTCTACGCTTTAACTGTTGACAAGATATGGTTCAATTAGAAGTGGACGTGTCTCACACCACCGCAGACATAGAGTTGGGAGATCCCTATCTACGACGGAACACAAGGGATATGAAATAACCCTCTATACGGTAATGCTAATATTGACAACAATCCATCCTCAACGACCTCATCTAGACAGCACCATCATTATGTACCCATCGACTAAGAAATTGCTTTGATTTTTTTTTTGTTAAAACAATATGGCTATGCACATCACAACGTTGTAATAATCACTAGTCTCATGAGGGAAAAGAGCCACATTTTAGTTTCCCACGTCATCTTGCAGAAATTGGTTTATGACTCATAGCCTGTTGGATTGTAACGCCTGTATACTACTGTTTTATGTTTTTGGGGAAAATGTGGTGGCCTTGTCTGATAAAACCGCACAACATGTTGGGATCGTGTAACACTATTGCTCATTATGGTACGGGAAACAGGACATTGCTAGCAGCACATCGATTTTTTCCAAATGTATATAGATACAGAAGATTACATACGATGCAAATAAAAGGTGTTACAGATGTAAATTCAACGAAAACTGTTTTATTCTAATTTTATAAGTGTATATTTATATATATTTGTACATGACGATGCATGTTAATGTCACACATTTAACGTGCATAAATGGAATATATATAATCCAGGATGAAAAACAGTCTCGTTACAACTAGATAAGCATTCACATATTCAAGTAGTATGGTATACATATATACATATAAACTGTATGTAACACAAATGTTAATGAAAATAACATAATCATGAGTGAAATGCGATATCCTTTCAAAAAATAATTCTGTGTAGTAATAAATGTATAAGATGTGAGCATTACCTATGTGTAGGTGTTGAATGACTAAAATGTCTGACCTATTCATACCTATTAATCTGGGAAGTTGCTATATCATAACTTAAGCGTACAGAGAATATATATATATCACTTAGCTGACAAAGCAAAACTCCTTTGAGCACATCGAGCATAACCCATCCCTCTGTACCCACAAAAACATTCTATTCATGATAATATCTTCTTTTCCACAAATTAATAATTCCCTTTGAACTGTTAATAATTAAATACGTTCTATTTATCTATGCATACGCATAATATAGGTCCCTCTCAGATGAACGGTTTAACATGTCCACATATCAGAGTTTGTGATTAAGGTCACACAAATGATTGACAGGCACACGCTATAATATGTCAACAAGTTACACATCAAGCTGATATTCCTGTCACTGAGACGCTTCCTGATTAAATACCATACAATAAGTATGTCTCCTGAACACGATTGAATATATTGGGGACGAATCGTCGTTTCTTTTATCTTATCATGGCTAGTTGTACACTGCAATGCATTCAACAGCACGAAATCATTTGACATTTTTTCAATTGACAATAGTTGTACGACTTCTTTAATTTGTTTAACCTTTTAGTAACAGCTACTGTCATTTAAGGACGTTAGTTTGTACGAAAACGTTTATTGAGAAAAAAAGATTGATCGAATTAACATTAATCTATAGTAAAGTTAATACTAATAATGACATCATGTCATTGACTAAAACCATCAACAGGATGATGCATTCGATTTAGTTTTGTTCTGGACTTGCGTCCTCCTACTTATGAAAACCGAAAACAAATTCAAATTCACAACTGATACATACACTTAAAAAACCCAGAAATGGTTAATATAATCCGAACCCAACAAAGACATTAATGTTTGATTGCAATTAAGACCAAACAGTCGATCAATAAAAGCAAATACATATCATCGGCCTGAAATTCTTCAATCAGTACCAGTAAAGTACAATGTGTATTCCATTGGCGTTTTAATATAACAACAACTAGCATTTAGGCAAAGGTTACGGTATACATTCCAATTTCTTACTAAATTTACATTTAATTACGAAGAAAATTAAATCAATTAAGGTTGTGCTTCACGACAATGCTATATGATGTTTTCATCTGAGTTGATGTATTTTGATAAAAACAATTACTTGGAATACGGAGTAAGGTAGCAAAGCGCCTATTTTAAGTTCGAATTTTCGATGTAGAAAGCTAAAAGGTGAAGTAATTTGTCTGCGTCATATGACCATTGCGTTCATTTGAGACTCCTAAGTGGTACTAGAGTTTAAAACCAATCATAAAACACCGTGTCTAAAGTGTGGTAAACAGCAAAACGAAAACGTGTGTATAAATCTTTTCAGAACTTTACAAACTGACAAATTTTAGTTACGAAATATGCAATTCATTTTTAAACTTGTATTTCATGTAAGCCGTACCACAATACATTCCAGCTACAAATGCGATTCTCCATATATTAGCTTGTCTAGACACGTATGGGTATGCACTGTAATAACAAATGAAAATTAAATTATATGCTTTATTTCGTTTCACTTTGAAAAGAAGCATAATGTGATTGGCATATTCAAAAGACAAAAGCATAACACAATATCTGGAGATATGCTTAATGCTTCGCCTTACATGTTAGTAGAACCTCATATCAAAGGTGATGTTTTGATCGACTTACCGAAAATGATTAAATCGCCCATGTAACACGTTGGGGTCCAGAGTACTATACTGGTATTTTATAAATGTGGTGTCAAATAATTACGATGGAATTAAATATTAAATGTCACCAATAACATCGGATTTATATGTTTTCTTTTTTTTTCTCCAAACTAAACGTCATGTTGTGACCGTTTCATGCCGATCTCTATATCTTTTGAGGGGGCATTGTGACGTAAGAATTAATGACAAATAGTTTTTCTGTTTATAATGATATGTTACCAAGCCTTAAACTTACTGATAAGCAGAATATGTAGATATATAAACATATATGTTGTTCCACTTTAATGAATTTGAAAATAAAAAACTGCATGCTTGTGTAAATGTCAATTACTTTTAATTTTATTTATTTAAAGATTATTCAGAAGTAATCTGAACATGCCAAGTATTCTGATACTGCATGCATTGTTATTTCGTTGGTTCCATTCCAGTGAATTAAATTTCAAATTTTTACCGATGTGTTTAAGAGTAAAATGATTTTCACCGTGCATTTTAATGAAACATAAATGCATTTTAATGAAACATAAATTAAATCAAAAGAATTTTATGCCATGTCATTGTAAACCTCCGTTGATTGAATGATATTATAATGATATCATATTATATGTATATATATGTATACTTAGGTTATATACAATAACTTTAGTCCATGCATGTTAATCGAAATCTACATACCAAATCCTCGACATTGATATCAGTTAATTCTTTGATAGCTCAAGAGGTATATTTTAATCAATTCATAATCTAACATATTTTCTATTTCAATATTAACGTATTAGTGTAAGATGAAGGTTAAAATTTGAATGTGCAAATTTTGAAAAAAACAGATACTGCTTATATCAAGATTATTGCAGACCCGATGTCTCTTTATGCATGAATAATTATCACTTACCATTTTAAATTATCAAATAAATTAAATAAAACAGGAGACATGTTTGAAAAATTAATGTAGGTACAAAGTTCAAAATATACATCATTCGTGATAATCTTCCATCTCTGGCATTTAATTAATTCATTACGCAATATCAGTAAATATGCATCATTTGATTTACGTTGTGTGAGTACTTAACATGGAATGCCCTAATGTCCGAATGTTTGCAAAAAAATATTAAATATTTTTACTCATAAGGATTATATATTAAGGGAGGTCGATGTTAATAAATTATCAAAATTGAAGCAAATTAATTGATATTATCCCTGAGATGATGCATGTATCATTTCAGGGATATCTATAAAACTGAAATGGAGTAAACGATAAACTCAAAATTATTTTCTATTTCATATTTTAATAATAAATATATATATAGTAGATAATAAATAAATAAGTCCTTGCGAAG
>NW_018485146.1:0-4304 GCF_002113885.1 Mizuhopecten yessoensis
AAAAGTAAAGTTATATTTACTTTATTAATGTAAAGCTTATATCTTGTGGTCGGTATCACGACAGTTCTTAATTTTAAAGAAGGTTTTGAATTCTTCAAATCAGTTACCTTGTCGAGGTAAAGGTACTATTTCCTCAGATGTCAAATGTAACAGTGATATATTCATCCGTTTGGTAAAAACACATTCTGAAACACTGCATTAATTACAAAAACCATATCTATTTGAGGAAAGTATTCAAATTTAAGAATGTTCAAAATAAGAACGTAACGTGAAAAAGGAACGTTAAGTGTTAAACTTAAACACCTAAAGGAGTAAATAACTTAAAATGATAACGACGTCTGATGTGGTTGATTACAAACAGTTATAATCAGGAGAAAATTAGCTAAAAGAACGTTTGACCCGTGACACTAGAGTAAAAGTAGAGGGTGATGGTCAACTGTTATTACCACCAATAGTCCATTTTACTTTAACTGCAAGAGTATAGCGTTTGTTGGCGACTCCCAAGTATAGATGTTGTTGTCAATCACAACGCAGAGCAAGAATATACATTGGCCAGGGGTTTGCCAGGGGATTTGCAAACCGATGTTGCAAGGTTGCATTCCTGAAATTAAAATATAAAGAGAAACAATCGATTGCTCCTGCATTAGAAATGCCAACCAAGCGATGAGTTTGGATTGGAGTGCTAAACTACAGAAATCTTTTCCTGGAGTTAGAGATTTTCTTTCCGCATCACACAAAATTGATTGACTTTTGTTTGTTTCAGCTTTCTACAGTAAAAATCATTTTTTATCGTGAGTCGCATGCAATGGACTATCACCATATACGCATAAAATCTGTAATAAACTTTAGAAATTGATGATGCGATTTAGAATATAAATTTACATATTTTGTTATAGTTCATTGCTTTTGATAAGCATATCAACACAAAATACGCCTAATATGATTGTATTCATACAGGAACTTAGACACGTGAATGCTTTCGAAAGTATTCGAGTGTTTCCATCATTTTTTTAGTGTCCGATTTCAAGTCAATCCGTCTCAATGATTTTTATTTACGCTCTTAATAGCGAATTCCTACAAAAAGGGACTGTTCTACCACTTAGTAAGCGGCGGACTCAAAATGCAACAGGAACCATGAGAAATACTTCTGATATATGATAAAGTTGCAATTTCTATACTGATAAAAACTTAAATATTAGAATTGATATACCTATTCCTAACATTTATGATGATCAAACACAGCAGATTATATTCTTGGTGCATCATGGTACATATGTTTGCATGCAATTTAGTGACTTGCAATCATTAATTTTAAGGATCTACTTTTAATGCACAACACAAGCTTTGCGAAAAAAAACCCCAGCTCAATCGAACATAAACACATTACCCTCAACTACGCTATAGTGGTTCATAAATCTGACTCTTCTCAAAAACACATATTTTTCCATTTTTATAAAGAAACAAATGCAGCTCTAAACTGGTTACTAAATATGCTTCACAAACGTAAGATAAAAAATCATTTCTGTTCAATGTTCCGATAAGAATAAAAAGCGTTATTGATAGATTAGAAGCTTTAATATATCGATATAATAAAATGATATTTGCTAGAGCTATCCTGTCTTATAACATTAACCAGTAAGTTCATGCTATAACAATGGTCTATTGTGATTATCTGTTTCAGACTTTTCCATGTTCTTCTCACTCAATGCTGATAACCGACTCATGGTCCATGACATGACAAACGGACATGTAGGTAGTATATGTGGTTTAATGTGGAACGACACCGAAGCTGCGGTCATGTGCCGACACCTTGGCTTACCTGGTCCTGGGTCAGCAACTATACTACAACGGAGTCAAAATTTCAGCAGAGGCTTGTTTGCAATCAATTGCACTGGGAATGAGCTTGATGCATTTGACTGTGATTTGGCGACTTCGGATATTTCAAACGGAATGTGTGGAAACCTAGGCGACGCTGCGTTGAATTGTGGAACTAGAGGTAAGTCGGTTCGCCTTGAAGCGTATATGAACGGGTCTTATGATTGTCATTGATGTGTGACTGCTAGTTGGTTGCAGACGCACGTAATTGTTTAGGTTCGAGCCCCCGCCCCCTCCCTACTTCCGCTGACACATGTATGTCTGTAGAGTTTGCTTCTATGTCTCTGCGGTGACATGCTGGTTATTTTCGTGTACTACGGTTTTCTCCGTCATTTAAAGACGGACCTCCCGTCACTCCTTTCTAGCTTTCCCGTGCTAATGTCGGAGTCTGGTGGTGGCTATAAATAATAAACCCTCAACCATGATGGTGGCTAACGTGGTTGGGGAAGTGTAAGGGAGTTACTTGTTATCACCTCAATCTAAAGAGTTCTTCCTAGAAGGAGGTATTACCAGTGCATACATACACACCAGTTTATACAGGTTGACATAGCTCGACCAAAGTGTCTTGATTTTGACAAGGCATGAATTAGTTTGAATAAATTACACTATATACACATACATTGGATTCATGCGATGAAGATAAAATGAAGACTATTATGAAATAGGACAGGACGAAACTGTACAAAGAACAAAAGTCTTGTATATATGCAGGTGTTTTATGTCTTTACAAAGCAAATTTGACAGTGAAGTAGGTGTTAAGCTATCAGAAACACAAGCTCTGTTGTATGTTAAATTGTAAACACAAGGCAGGTATCGTACATGGTAAATGACAAAAAATGATTGTGCGTAATGTGTAGTAACAAGACTGCAAAGTCCACGCCTTGATATTTACTGCATCATCAAAATTAACTAAAAATGGACTACAAGCTTAATATTCCAATCAGAATTAATTCATGCCAAAGCAACAAACTATTTTTATCTTCATTCCAGGTAATGGGACATCGACCACGGCAATTTCAGCATCTTCCTTAAGCTCAACCAAAAGTGCTCCGATTTCCTCCACAAGTACAGTTGTGCCTGTAGTGACGTCCTCACAATCTACAGGTTCTACGCGACAGACCACTACTTCTTCTTCAACTGCTTCAAATGGGGCTTCTGCTTCTCCTTCAACTACGCGACAGACGATTACTGCTTCTCCTTCAACAACGAGACAGGCGGCTTCTGCTTCTCCTTCAACTACGCGACAGGCGGCTTCTGCTTCTCCTTCACCTACGCGACAGGCTACTACTGCTTCTCCTTCAACAACGAGACAGGCAGCTACTGCTTCTCCTTCAACTACGCGACATGCTGCTACTGCATCTCCTTTAACAACGAGACAGGCGGCTACTGCTTCTCCTTCAACAACGAGACAGGCGGCTACTGCTTCTCCTTCAACTACGCGACAGGCGACTACTTCTTCTCCTTCAAAAACGCCACAGGCGGCAACTGCCTCTGCCACAACCATACGCCACACTTCAACAGTCTCAACAAGTACTCGGAAAGCAGTTGTTATTTCAACCACAACTTCACAACAGGTGGCGTCAAATTTAACAACTACACAACAGCAAGCGGCGGTATCCGCGTCAACTCCCCAACATCAGACAACGCCTGGGAGCCAAACTAGCACTACCACTGATACCAACTGTGTAGCCGGTTCTGGATTTTGTTTGTTTGATGCAGATTCTCTTGGATCCGGAGGTATGTTTGATAGTACATATTGAAACGCACGTGTACGAATAAAGTGCATATTTCAAACGAATACATAATTAGTCATTCCATTTGACAATTATGAAAATGAGTTCAATTTCATTTGAATAAGTATAGTAGATGATTAGTTGCTCCTGTTAAAAAAAACAAAATTAAAAGCAATTTCGTTCACAAATAAATTAAGCAAGTGCAAAAACACACATAAAAATAAATAATTATTTCACTTTTATAGCAGACAAAAGTGTATGACATTGAACAGATTAATTTGTTAAATAAAATAAAGTCTGCATAAGAAATGCATTGAACAACTATGTTTTCTATTGTTTTTCCTAGCGTCGTCCTGGCATTCCGGTTGGGCCTCAACAATCCTGTCCATTTGGCTGGTCACCATTAGCCTTATCCTGATTTTCTAATTGAGCAACCGGGCGTCCCCACGGCCAATAACAGTCTCGGCGTTGCTACAACATTTATTACATGACACTTCATTGGTTCAGACTATTGAAACGAATATATTCTAAAGTTACATTTTAAAAGAAAATCCATCGACAACGTTTGGGGTAAGAATGGAGTAAAAATATAAAAAATGAGGGAAAGTGTGAGTTACCACTATGAAGACAAGGGTTACAAGTGATAGATCCAAATACCAAATGGTAAGTAAATACCAAATGGTAGGTAAATACCAA
>NW_018485147.1:0-4307 GCF_002113885.1 Mizuhopecten yessoensis
TAGAAGTTTCCATGGCACGGAAATGATGACGGTGCAGCTGCAGGTGTAATGCCTTCAATGAAATAAGGGAAGTGATTTGGGGAATAAGGGATGATAGGTAATGTACCCTCTGATGTTCCATCAAACAGGCACATTTCTCAAACGCTTACTAACATATTCCAGCTGTATGCAATCTGTGAGCTAAACTAGTTGCCTCCATTTTTTAGTTGGTGCTGTTCCAGCTATAATTCTAACATAATCAGCCATAAGTAAACACTACTGAACGATTGCATTGACAGCTTAACCGACGTGCTCACACCTACATACCGTTTACTTCCTGTATGTACAGAAGATGTACTTTTGAAATTTCAAATGATATTTTGTGTACATTTGTTTTCATTTATTCCAAATTATTAATAAAAAGTGTTCTTTAAGCATGGTTCGAATTATGTCGAGATATCAAGTTATGTTATATCAACATTCTAATACAGTATGTCGATATTTACATTACTTTAAGTCGATTTATTATACTTCAAAGACTTTCTTTAATATATGGTTATATTGTTCCGAGTTTAATTAAGTATCATGTGTCGTATGGACGTGAACGATAGCTTGACAAAGTGACCAGTCGTATTTTAAACCTTGCGACACGTTTAACACGTGCATTGTTCATGCATGAAGTAAAATTTTGATATTACCTAATTCCAAACTGATGAATGGTATTGAAAACAACAAGTACAGTTTTACTATCTATATATCTAGATTTATATTTAGATTGCGAGGCTAGACTGTATACAAATATATTAACTTTTTAAATTTGGTGAAACTTATTTCAAGGTATATTATTGCCTTTTGAAGTCGTAAGTCAAATTAACTTTTGTATGAACATGTGGTAATAACGTATAATAAGCTATAATAAGCTGATAAATATTGGTCTTTTTAAACTTGACACTGATTTTAATGTATATGATTGCCTTTTACTGTCTCATAAGTCGATTAACTTTGGCTGAATATTGATCAAGTTTTATGTACATTTTACTTGTTTTTAAATGTTAATCAATATGTGACACTTAGATATTTTAGAATAAGATATTTTGTTATTATTATTTATTATTATTTTTAATATAACCAGAGCGTAACATTGCGCCGATATCATCAATCATAATAAACCTTGTCATAACTTTCTTATGCTTTATACTAATAATAGTACACAGTTACAATTAATAGCTAATTTATCTATTTTGTTTCTTTTCATCTGTCCTGATTACAATAAACTCCATCGAGTTAAAGTTGTGTTCTCACTGTTAGTGTCTCCTTACTTGTATCATTCAAGGTAACGATACAGATTCTAGGTTTCATTTTCCCTGGTAAGAAACGTTCTATCAAATTTGAGCAGTCATTCGGCTGCGCGAGTTGCCCATAGTGATTTTCCTGAAACAATAGACACGGACATATGAGATAATTATTCATGTGACGTCAATGGTATACACCGCGCCAACTACGGACGTCAAAGCTGCTATTGATTTATTTAGGTTTGTCTTTTTTCAGAAATATACCGACTCTACATATGTTTGAAATCCATGTCTTTTTATAGTATTTTCTGTTTATCCCAGACTATCGTGTCGGGACGTCGGCCCAATGATATCAGAAATCAGAAAGGGTTATCATATTGATTTCAAAATCAGCTTTCTAATTATTCTGTCTGTTTTTTTTCTCCAGGTACTCCGGTTTCCTCCCACATTAAAAACCAACGCGCGCTAACGTCAGGACCAACAAAAGTGATCAATTTAACTTAAGATAAATTGTTTCATAATTGTTGAAAATAAATCAAGTCAATTTATATTTTGTTTTTATTATTTCAAATCTTACTTCTGTCGATTCTATAGGATGATGAATTGAGTTGGTCTGTCTTTTTAGTGTGTTAAAAATGTAATATTGCGATTAGAGCAGGAAATCAGGTTTCAAGTTGGCCCCGTTATTTTCGCGTGGGGGTCTTAATGTGGGAGGATACCGGAGTACCCGGAGAAAATCCAAGAAAATCCATATATTTTCACCCCGGCAAGCCTTGGACTGGCTTAGTGAAAGTCGACTGTGTTATCCAATCTGCCGAGAGACCATCATATAATTATACACTTATTGTTAAAATTAAGTCTATTGTTGAATATTGATAGCAAGTTTCCTTGGAACATGTTTGAATTCTAAATTTAACATTTTACCGCACAGCTGCAATTTTAATTAGTAATTTTTGCATCTTTAATTTGTAGGTTTTGCTTATTTCCATAAAGTTGTGGAGAGCTGACACGGCCTTAACGTTGTGAAATTAAACACGAATCAATAAATACAGACAATATTCATTAGGTCAGTTTATGGGCAAATGAAACAGGCAGCATTAGGTAGTATTAAGTCCAACCTGTGAGCAGATATTGAACTATCATTAATTACTGGGTAGTAATGAAGGTGCTTCTGTTGATCGGGCTTTTTTCTTACCAACGTTAATATATATATCCTAATTATCTATTACTTTTTTTCATTCCCTAGCGCCCGCATTGGCGATAACACTGCCTTGGTGTTGAACGTTCGCCCTAGCGATGAGTTGATCGGCTCTGTCCCCTTAACGAGACAGTCCTTAGTCCTTAGAAATTATACTTACACTGGACATCTTCGAAATCCAAGGGTTACGCTTAATTTTTCGATGGTAAGAGAGTACAATCCTCGGAATTTGGAAAATGTGGTGCTTTCTGTTCTCTACTTGAGGTAAAGCTTAGAATGATAAGAATTACTGGTTTGATAAATGTGCCTAGTTTGGATTTCTTGCGTTACATGTACCATGTCTAGAGGCTGTTTTTCATGTGTGAGGGTACTTTTCAATAGTCCTCAGTAGCTCAACGTCTGCGGACACCGTACTTATATGATCATTGATGTTGTAAGGACCTAATTCTAACCAACCAATTACATACCACGACCGAGAACAGTGTTGTGTACAACTTGTATACTGGTCAGGTAGAGACACATTTATAACATTGTAATTCCGGAAATGCTAGTCCGGATCTCCGGTTTTATTTCTAATTACTTACGGGAACCGGTTTTATTGTTTCCGGAGAAGAAAATGGTGGGTAACTAAAACATGTGCTTCTCACAGCTCAAATCTATGACTCTCAAAAACTACACTAACAAAGAAACAAATTGATCGGTCCCTTCTTTAGAACCTTTATTTTATATACATGAAGAAAGAATGAAAACTAGTATTTTTATTTATTTGATATCTGTTTGTAGAGCTTTAAACTAAGGGGAGATAAGCTAGTAACATATTACAGGTGACAAAACTTCAGGGGCTGCCTGGTAGCAGGATCTAAGGAGCAACCGAAGGGTTATTTATTGAAAGACTTCTTCAATGTGGTTCCCTCCGTACTTTTCTAGTTTTTCTCGATAAAGACCACGTCAGTGCCATATGTCGTGTTTGGAACACTTGCCCTACTATAGAACCTGTATGTAGCCTCGGTTTCTGTTGAATTCCTTAACGTTGCAATATATCATATATTTTTAATATCATCTTACTTGATTCTAGATATAGATGCAATTTTATAAACATCTTATAATTACATTCTCCATTTTTTTATGAATCCATAAAAGCTATCACCTATAAAGTTTATAAATAATAAACGTTGATAATACATCGATACAAACCATTAAAATTTAATAGTTTCCTGAACCAATACTGCTCTCTTTGCCTAAATTAGATATTTTATATATAAGCTATAAGAAGACGTCTGGATTCTGTACTTGACATCATTTATTTGACAAGCATCTATCAAGTTAATCGTGTTATATATATGGACAAAGTGTTATACTTAGCGACAGATTTATCTGTTTTATTTATATATTTAATTTACTTCTGATGACTGGGCTATACAGTGGAGCCAGTGTGCGATCATAAAACTCGGCAGGAGACGTTCTTTGTCTAACTGTTTAGTTATTAACCACAGAACTCAGTATTATAATTATTTCCACATTTTTTGGCTGAGAGATGCGGGTTCAGTAGCCATTATCATAAAATTGATTTATGGTCCAAACAGAAAATATCCATTTGAGTTGTGTTGAGGGAGATCGAGTCATGAGTTCTGAGTCAAGAGTCCAAAGAATTTAATAAAAGAGAAATCGTGATGTTTATGACAGAGTATTTTATACCACAGAATACTCTGTCAAATAAAAAAATATATAAGAAATGTCCATTTGAGTCGAGTTGAGGGAGATAGAGTGATGAGTTCTAAGTCAAGAGTCCAAATAGGTTAATAAATATAGGATCTTACATGACTTTCTATTTCATATGA
>NW_018485148.1:0-4308 GCF_002113885.1 Mizuhopecten yessoensis
TAATCACGATCTTAGAATGGGAAAACTTTAATGGGGACCCATTTAGGATCTTAGAATGGCAATTTTGTCACATACACACATACACAGAAATATCAGTTATTTTCTTTAATGAGTCTGTTTCATCTCCCTGTAATTAGCACAACCTTACCACAAAAAATATTATTATACTTCATATCTATAACAGCATGTCAGACACGCTGTTATAGAGATGAAGTATAATATGTCACCAATATCGTCCTGATTGGACGATATTGGTGACATGACAGGGCAGTAAATCATCATGTCGCCCTCAAAGCTCAAGTTTCCCTGATCATATTTCCCTTATTCTGAGCCTCTCTAGGAAAATGCTCAAGAGTCATCACAACCTAGTTCCGAATGACAGAAGCAGACGACAAGAATGGCGCGTCAACCTGATCATCTCTACTCTTTTGTTATTGTTTTTGATTTAGATTTGTTTTGACATGATAAAATATTTATTTCCCTTACTTGTGATTCCCTAAAGTATGAGCAATAAATGTATACTATTGGTCCAGGAAGGTTCATTAAATCAATATGTATCATCTATTTCACAAACCAGTGTAACTTAAGGTTCCCTCCCAATCCTTGAGATCACATTTCTGTCTATCAGAAACACAAAGAGTCATTAGGTACTGGTATGGAAATATAAGACCCCCGGCACTTAAACCTGTTTTGATTTAACAGAATACATTTGAAGTTATGCATGGTGTGTCATGTGACTAATAGATTGTCTTACATCATGGTTTGTCATGTGACTAATAGAATGTCTTACCTCATGGTGCTTCCACAGAGATTTCCTGTGCGATACCGTAAACAGCGAAATCTTAACCTGAAACAGTAAGAAATCATTATATCAGGTGTTTAATTTCATAATTTTAATAATTTATTTCACCATCATGCCATTTCAATAGCAATACAAATACAAGCAAGGGGTTCAAGAGGCCTGTAATGATCACATGTTATTGAGAGGCTATTTGATGCTGCCAAAATATATTTACTGCTGAAATTCTTGAAAAGGTCTTTTTAAGTTTTTAAAACATCTTAGCTCTGTTTATTAAAGATTATTCATGAAACTCAAAATAATTACGCACATGCATGTTGTAGTTACCTTTTATAGTAGGAAATGCACGTCAACAGCCTGAAAGGTTCTGATTTACGTTTTGTGATTTATTATGAATTTGCCCAACATTTTGTGACCTCCAAATGCTTTCAAGTTTCATATCGGTTTCAAGATTTCGAGAAGCAATCGGAAACCATCCGATATGTACGTAAGTATACATCAAACAGGAAGTCAGTGATTGCATCGTACATGCTCGTACAATTAAGTCAATGTTTCTGTAACACTACAGGATCTGTAGGAAAGTGACTCTACCTCTCTACAGTACTGGTACATGTAGCCCTCCACATCCACACTGACGGCACTGGTACACTCGTCCAGGATAGCAAACTGGGGCCGATGATAAAACAGTCGAGACATCTGAAAGAAAAGAATGCTGTCAAATGTATGTTGCTGAAATATAAGAATAAGCTACACCTAATCAGGAAATAAATATTTGGTTGGGGCGAGGTGGGGGGCATTTTTTGTGACCCCCATAGACTGCAACATTATCTGTCTCCATTTTTCTTCGGACATATGTTTTTAACAAAATTTAAACCCTCTTTTATTTTTAACTAAATAATAATATTTATTCTGGAACAGCCATCACAGGGCAACATCAAAATGGGTAATGGGTAACACTGTCACTACAGTTATGTCCAATCCTGATAACCCTTCTATTAGGTTTCATGACAAAATATCAAGTGTATCATAAGTTATGGAATGGGTGAAATAACAATAATTTGAATTTGTCCCCCTGCCCTGATCTCTATCTCTTTGATATACATCTGAATGTGTCCTAAAACACTCAAGGAGGTCATAATAGGCTCAGAAGAAAATATGAAAGAAATAAAAGTTATGGTCCATAAAAGTATTATCATAATGATTTGACCTGTGACCCTTTGTCATCACGGCTTCCACCTTTAGGGTCCAAAGCTATTTGGCTTTTTCCCTCTGTTCATTATGCATGTCATATCTTGTTCATAAGAAAATATGAAAGCAATCAGAAGTTTCAGTTCAGGAAAATATGTTACAATAATTTTGTTACCTGTGTGTATTATGACATACCTTCTGGTCATGAAAACATCTGTAAAGTTATATAATGCAAGGTTCAACCATGTAGAAGACTCCTACACACTGTCTTAATGTGTACAGAAGAGAGGGAAGCAGGTATTGTATTATATAGTAATATACTTACAGCAATTCTCTGTTTTTCTCCACCACTCAGGACGTCCATCCAGTCCTAGATAAAACAAGATTTAAAATCACAATCTAAAATCCTTTAAAACTTGCAACACACAGGTGTAATGAAAATAATTATTGTTTTGTATATTACAAAATGTCAGACAAATCAATACCAGTTATATCAATGATAGGACATCCTAACACACTAGACAAGTTTTATTAAAATTCAATGATACCTTCACAAGATATCAACTTGAAGCAAATCTGTTTATACATGTATTGTTATAAATTAATTCACAAGTCAGAACTGTCAGTACACTACTTATTTCAGATATTACATTAGTCACAGCAACTTTGTAAACTGATTTTCTAGCAATTTATTACTGTATACCATAACGTTTTCACTGCAGTTTTATTTATTTCATTTTTGCCCTCCGTAATGAAGGCGAATTTATCATAACAGCAAATGTAAGTTAACTGCACAATAAATATAGCAATCAAATGTGAAGGGCGAAATTAACACTGGGTGAAAATTGATTTCATGGGCCATGGGCAAAGTTTGACTGGAGGAAAATTTCCCGGTATAGGGATATCATAGGGATATGGTTTATTTACCTGCACAGCGTCCCATCCTCCTTCCCTCTCCAAGATGTAAGACAATTGTACCTGTACAGAGAAAACCGGTGAGTACATTACATCACTGTCAAATCTACCTCACATTCCTAACACCACTGCTTCACTCAGCATACCTTGCAAAAGCTCAAGTATCCAAAGTTTTGCCTTATATTTATATTACTACTGGTAATTAAGCGGCTATCAATTTCTTTCAAAAGAACCTGACACAATAACGCAAGAATAATCTGTATCAACCAATTTCTTCTTTGCATGATCAGCTTATACATTATTCTGCTATTGTTAAAAACATCTCTAATTCATCAATACAATACATCATTATTTGACGTACGATTTTACCTTTTCTAGGATTTCCTCCAACTGTGAATCCCGAATTCCCTTCTTAAGTTGTTCTTCTCTGCTGTGTGGGTAAATCACCTGGTCCCGCAGAGTACCCACTGTCATGTACGGACGCTGTAATGATTGACGAACTAATAATATCTAGACCAAATTAAATTCCACGGTATTAATTGAACATTTTATATACAACCCATTTGTAAATGATATTATCAAATCTTATTTTCAATGCTGTGCAACAACTTACCTGTGGAACATAGAAAAGGTTTCCTTTTTCTGGTTTGGTCATGGTGCCTCCAAATAATGGCCATAACTGGTAAAAAAATAAAATTCCTGATAAATCCTATCATATATTTCATGCTTCAGCTAAAGACGACAAGTATAAACTTCCCATATTAAGTCTTATAAAGTAACATTGTGTGCCAAGCTTCACCTAACAGATGTCTGTTAAAAATGTGTTCCATCAGGTAAAAGATACCTGTACTTTTAATCTTAATTCACCGTTGTCGACATCTATATTTTAGTCAGAGACTACTATCAAGAAGGAAATCAAACACAATCCTTGTAAAACTTGTAGAGAAATCAAAATGTTCAAGATCAGCAGGAAAAGTAACAATACTAGTTTGGCACTGCATAAGGAAAATCTCTGCCTTGGGATAAATTGCTGTAGACACTCTTGAGAAACTGAAAATATCTCGACCAATCAGAGGGCAGGGCTATGGTGGTATCCAATCAGAAGGCAAGGCCATCATGAATTTTCAAATGCCAGGTAAGCACAAACTCAATGCTTGGTTTGCACCTCATACAGACCATTCGTATTGAGTTTGGGGTCATTCACTTAAGCTATTAAGCTTCTAGAGAAAATGTAAACCAACCAATCGAGAGGATAGATCACCTATCTCAGATTTTCAAATTGGTAGGAAAAGTAACAACACTTTGTGATGACCTTGTAAGGAATATTTGTATCCAGTTTGAAATTAATCACTTCAGCGGTTTGAGCAGAAATCGAAAAGGTTCCTTTTCATTTTTTCAATCACAAA
>NW_018485149.1:0-4308 GCF_002113885.1 Mizuhopecten yessoensis
TGTAATCACCTAAACAATATACCCTATTTCTAGCGGCCCCTTTTTCATCTTCTTCACCTCCTCATTTTTCTATGAAGGGACCGATTGATACGGGGATAATATATGATGACCTAAACCTAGACTTTATTTTTCAATTAAAAAATGCTTATCGGTTATGGCATACAGAAGCATTAAAGTGGGCACCCATCCTTTACACATGTAACACGAAATATCGCCGTTTCAAAGGGTCCCATTGGGCCTGCGTGACATTATGTAAATCATCGAATTATTTACGGCACAGGATAAAATAGAAATCTATTCCTTTTTGTTTTATATTTTTTAAGTGTATCAAACGGATATGCCAGCTTTATCATGCTGATAAGAAAACAGAGCTAAGGTTAGCGACACGGTACCTTTGACGCAAATTTATCTTACGGAGACGACGGCCGATACTCAATCACAATTTGTATAAACAAACAAAAAGATATTGATGTCGAGATATTAAATTTATGCGTTGACGTTAACGTATATGTTTACTGCTGTAATATGCTAATATATATATATCATAACGAAATATTTTTTACGACTTATATATTGCAAAAGTTTAAGTCTAAATAAATTTAAGTTTAAATAAAACACAATATATCCACTCCTTCAAATCTTGTATCAGTAACTGAGTTGTCTCCCCTGATGTTATCGAAATCGTTCTTCATATCAGCCTCCTAAAGAGAGTTTGTCTATTGGTCAATCTTCAACACAGTAAGGAAGATAGACCATACTCCAGCCACACAAATCATGTATGATAATCTGATATCATATAACAAATAGTGACGTGGTCCTAAACTTGATAACTTAACGTTTAAAACAAATATAAATAAAACCCGATATTCATGCATATACAAGGCTGATATGAAAATATACAAACATTATTTAATCAATCACAATGTGTTTCCCGCACAGAAGTAATCCCAGTAAAACCCGAGATCATATAACGGTATTCTACAGGGATCATTTTAATTGTCAAAGTCGATGCATTGAAAGCAGTGATAGGAGGTGAAATGATGATATCAATGAGTACATTTTGCATTGATATATTGCGAACAAAACAGATTTCCACAATACTATAATCTTACTAAAAAAAAATATGACAAAAGATTGTTTCCTTAAACATTCTTATATCAACAACGAGGAATACTTATTCTACGACGTGTGAGATGTAACGACACTTTTCATTAGTTATTATCCCTGTATCATTGAACGATAGACAATGCGCACAGATTAAGCGCCGGGAAAAAATCTGCCCCCGTGTTGCCAATGCAAACAAACAGTGGGACTGATTTCCTTGATCAAATTAGGGCAAACGAGCATGTATTTATATTTGTATATTTTTGCAAACGAACAAGAAAAAACAAATCTATTTCAAACCCAGATCTACTTAAAGCTTTACAATGTCACTATTATATCAAAATGTTTCGCCAAACGTACCATGAAAATGACTCGAAATCGTATCCGTCAAGCGTTGATTTAATGTGTTGACGTGCAATGTGAACAGATTGATGAAACAAATATTCTTTAAAAAAAGCATGACGTCAGTGCTTGATGTTTATCTTCTCTATAATTAATTAAGACACCAAATGCCACCTAAAAGGAAGCTTGCTGGGATTTCCTACCCAAGATTGGAGATTGGGTTTTTCATCAAATGTTCCAAGTTGTTTTACACCAACCATACAAAATCTTCGCTCAAATTGCTAAGGGGGAATAATCACGCTCAGACAAATGGCATGATGCATCATATTTGGTTCTTTCAAATGATGATGATGATGATGATGATGATGTTACATGTGTACCTGATGTAAATAAGCACGTAAGAATACACCGAGGCGTTATTTTAATTGCGCATAAAATAACCTTTCATGATTCCGTTTACTTTATACCAGAAGATGTAACGACGACTAAATATGTGGATTACTACGGTAGATTAAAAATGTAAACCCATGTATCACAAAACTGAACATATACTTTACTACGTCATTGATATAGCAACTGACGACTAAGTACTCGAAACGTGACACATCAGGAACTAGTGATTTGAACAAACAGGTAATAAAGATTGTGCATATTTTGAACACTCAATGAAATAAATGTACATGTACAGTAATTAAGGGCCATTCTGACTCAATCAACAACGTTAAACGTTAACAGCATATGGAGAAAAAGTAAAAGGACGCTGTGTATGTGTTTGAAGATTAACCACCGTTTCAGGTCGTTTTGGTACACCGTGAGTATGTATACATGTTATCCCTATGTTTCTCTCTATTAAGTAGGCCTAGACAATTCAGATTATCAACGACCTCATTCTGCAGCATGCATATCAATAAGACAATGTACTTTTATCGTGTAGCCAGGTAAGGCACTCGGTAAACCTCGGGTGACTCCCATATACTGTATCAATAGTGTGCCAGGAACGAGCCACCCGAGGGGTCCCGAGACTCAGCTGTTATCAGCTTTCTCGTATAGCTATCGGAGAACAAACATAGCAGCAGCGCATCCCCAGGTGAGAACGCTTACTACACATATGCATCTTATAGATTTAACACAACAGTACTAGTGTTACTGTATAGAAGATATTATTTTTATTTGAAAGATGGTTTTTTTTCTTAAATGTGAGAAATCGGATATGTCTGGCGTTATATATATGACGTGCACACAAATTGTTTCATAAAAAGCGTGAACAACGGTGTTACAAGCATGCGATTTTAATTTCAATTCTAAAGTTTATAGCATATACCAGTGTTGGATATGAATTATAAGACATGTATTAAAGGAGCTCCATCCTTTCGCCATTCACCAGCAGAATCCGTAGAAACTTTTGCAAAATGATAAATCGAGAAATCGAGGATTTTTTTCGTGGGGAGGGGTATACAGATAATTACACATTGCTTTTCATTTCATATTTTTACAATGCACAATAACTTTGATTCGGATGAGGGTTGTTTCCTTGTTTTCCTTCCGAAAAATATGGAACATTTCCCAGAGGAATAAGATGCTCATAATTAGAGTTGTCTCCCTTCAAATATATTAAAAATAATATGGAACTAGATTATGACATCAAAATTTTCCCATCGAGTGATTCATTTACTTTATACCATAAGATGTCACGACGACTAATTATAAATATGTGGATTAAAAATGAAACACATGTATCACAAAACTGTACATATATACTGTACTGCATCATTGATATAGCAACTGACGATATCGAGTGATTCATTTAGAAATGTAAGTACTGTATATGCATGAAGCGTTCTACACTCACACTTTCCTGATAATCAGTGTTCATTTTTCCCTTTGGCAGCCGCACAAAAAAAATGACAAAAAAAGAAAATGTTGTCTGGGCCGTAAGTTTTAAACCGTAAAAGATATTTTGATGACACTTGCATTATACATTTGTACATCACTTATGATGGGCATTGAGCTGTCATTATGCCACTGTGACATTGATCTTAGGATCAAAGGTCAAATAGGTGCAAACTTTTCAGGAACATTTTGTCGGGACAGTAACTTTTAAACCATTAAATATAGCATAAAGAATCTTGCATCCAGACATGGTCTGGAGTGCACTGTCATAAGGTCACTGTGAGCCTGACCTCAAAGTCTAAGGTAAAATAAGTGGAAACTTTTCTGTTGTAACATTTAAACTTTAAGGGTATTGTGACTTTTAAGGCCATAGCGTTTTGCAAGGGAAGGGGGACGACTATTGGCTAATAAGGGGAGACCGATGTTTCTGATTACAAAATAAGCAGACCTCTTACTACATACTTGTTATAACAATGAATATCAACATCAAAACAAGTTATTATTCTTTTATAAAGTTGATAAATCTTGATCATGTGTGCAAGGCACACCAATTCCACTCTCCGCATACACATGGTAGTCCCGTTTTATTACTTAATATCATCAGGTACTTTTTACAAGAGGGTATCACATGTTATGCCGTTCTCACGTGCGCCAATACTTCATGCATCATAAAAATCATGATGTTTTTAAAATCCCTATATTTCACAGCGTTAGTGATTATCTTAAATGTATTTCTTCAACAGAACAACTGATGACATGGCGAACGTTTCCGCTGTTTCCATGCCCATTCTGCACGTGCGAGGTAACCACTACGATGTCGGGTACCAAACTGGCACAACGTTCCAGAACAGAATTAAGTTGTTTTACCAGCGGTCACTGCTAGTACAGGAGAAACTACTTCCGTTCTACTCTCAAAGGCGAGGACGAGAGATAGCAGAGGTTTACCTTCGGGGAGCGCGTGACAACTTCCCA
>NW_018485150.1:0-4310 GCF_002113885.1 Mizuhopecten yessoensis
TCGACCAATCACCGTGCGACATTTTTCTTTGCAGTATGACAAATTCTCATATCTACTGTTCTTGATGTAAAGAGTATCAGTAGAAACGAACATACGAAATCAGATGAATAACAGAATGATGATAACCTGTAACATTTCTTTATCTTGAATATACGCAATTTTCGTGCGTATTATATAAGATTTGTTTCTCGTTGCTAGGCAGATAAGAGTGTATTAGTCTATAAAAACGACACTTCGTCATCGGTCTTCGTTCTACAATCTAAATCTTATTTGGTCTAAATGTCTACCCCCTACTTTGTTTGATATAAGAACTCCATAAAACACTCACAAGAGTAAAAGAATATACAACACTTGTAGTAGCCGCGGAAAGGTTTTGTCAGTGTGTTAATGTAATATATGTTATATGTATTTTTTCCTCTAAAACTAGAATTGACTGTTTGGATTTTCATTTCGTTTCTTCTGTGTACCGGATTTAAAGTAATATATCTTATTTCCTTGATATTTACGTAGAGACCATTAAGGATTGTCGGCATATTTAATAAGTGGGGACATCTAAAGTTCTTGGGAAACAAACGTAATGATGCAGCTAAACATTTTCAAAATTCCAATTACACTTGGTAAACACCATGCGTTTTAATCAAGAGATTTATAAATTGAATCTTAGTGGTCCAGGCTCGGACAAAACAAAGTCCTTAAAAATGGTAGTTGTTATGTTATTTTTGGTTGTCAGTATGTTGTGACCGGATGGAATACTGTGCTGTGTGCCATCGGCACGGCATTTCAGTGAGGTAGCACTCTAAAGTCAACATCAAATCCCCGTTATCGCAAGGAGGTAAGTACACCAAAATACCCTGCGTCAAGCACACACATACAAGCACGCATATATTACACACATTGAGACATTTCCTAAAATTACTTCGGCTGTTAATAGGACTATGTAAAATCCAGTATTCTTAATAACTTCTTCAAATCCGTTTCTGATCTTGATGACCCTATCGAAGATACAACCAATTTTGATTAAAAAACATTCATGTCCCTTACTAAAATTATTATAACTGAACAAGAGGTTTTAGATATACATACAAAGATATAATATATAATCAATGAAATTAATATTTTAGACACTATCAAAGTCTTAAAAATGATATCCAATGAAATATCTGCACCACTTACGCTTCTATTCAACAAATCCTGTCGTTCTTTTGTATTTCATGATTCATGAAATCATGCACATTTGACACTTTTTTCAAAAAAGGGGATCTGAATTTGCATATAACTACATTCTTTACTTAGCTGCAATAACATTTTTTTAAAACGAACAATGAATAAGCACCTTTACAACCATTTCTTCAACAACAAACTTCTATATAATTCACAGTCTAGTTTCTTACCAACGAACTCTACAACTCATCGAACTCTATCATAAATGCAGCATACTTACATCACTGGAAAATCGTGAATAAACTGTTCTTGTTATGTGACTTTTCCAAAGCGTTAGACCGAGTATGTCATAAAGGTCTATTAATAAAATTAGAAAAATACGGGATAAAAAGGTTAATTTTTAGATTGAATTAGAAATACTTAGTAACAGACGCCAGTCAGTCGTACCAAAAGGATATATCCTCAGAGGTTTCTATCAAACCCGGAGTTCCTCAAGGTTCAGTTTTAAAGCAATTCCTATTTTCCATATACTTCAACGATATTTCAATTACGCTATTATCTATTACTAGACTTTCGCTGACGACATTGCATTCGTGCATTCCTCTAAATGTTTACACGAGATAAAACAAGTAATAAGCTATGACATGGAACAACTAAATCTCTGGTCACAAAAATGGTTACTGAACCTCAACCCAAATAAAACCGAAATACTCTCAATTTTTAAAACAACTATACCTTCTAGCCCACAATTTTTCGACTACACACCTATCCCTATTGTTAAAAATCACAAGCACCTAGGGAACGTTAATACAGCAGCAACGGTACATGGAACTCCCACATTAAAGATGTCTTAACCAACACTACAAAATACATCGTAACGTTAAGGAAATTAAAATTCAACCTAAATAGAAAAAACGTGAAAAATATATTCATTGTTCTAATAAGACCGCTGTTTGAATATGCCTGCGATGTATGCGACAATTGTAACATTACATAATCGAATAAATGAGAGAACATGCAGTATGAAGCAGGTCGCATTATTACTGAATTACCCATATTTACGAAACAAAACAAAAACATATATTGACAGGGAGCTCGGATGGCAATCATTGACAGATAGACGTAAGGATAGAAAGTTATTCATACCTTATAATATATATCTTCATAGTGCTCATCCATACCTAAAATCTCTTCTACCACCTATTGTGTCAAACTCCTCTGACTATAATATTAGAAACAGGAATAACGTTCAAAACCCACAATACAGACTGCAAGTCACAAAATCATCCTTCTATATATTCGGACACTAGGCTCCAGGATCGTGATACGATCTTAAGTCTAAATTTGCCTTAAGTTTCGACTTAGCCAATCACAAATAACGTCATGAAAAGTGACGTCATACCCGATTGACTAAGCAAAACCTTAAGTCTAAGATTGTTTCAAGATCCATGGGAATGGAATAATCTACCAACGCAACCAAAGTAATCAGAATCCATTTAACAAGTCAAAACTCTTCTTAAACTACAAGACACTATACTTTCAATTATTAAATTCTTTCTTGAATATTGGTCTAGAAAAATCAATATATACATTGCAAATTACGAAGCCGCAGTAGCTTTTTTAAATTACGACTTTTATAAAGCTCACCTTCAAGATGACCCTACAATGAACCTGTGACTGCGGATAAGACTCCTCCCATTTCTTACTATACTGTAAACAATTAATCATTCCCGGTAATATAATGCTTAAATCCCTCGACTGGTATTTCGAAATTACTGTGGAACACATTATCTACGGAAATGCAAATTTTGACGCAAATCTAAACGTCCTAATTTGAAGGTCTGTACAATTGTTCATTTTAATATCTAAACGGTTTAACCTTTGATATCCATCCAACAGTCAGATCGGATAACTAGAATATGTATTTGACTAACTCAATATCTCTCTCCATTCCACATCCTCTGTCATTCCAGCCTCTCTACCCTTTTCCAACACCATCGATCACTGCGTATTAACTTCAATAGTCTCGTTTTTTCTATCTCATATATAGTTTGCATATCCAGTCATATCACTACCGTAGCCATAAAATAAAGAGCACGTGTCTGGTTTTCCTAATCTAGCCGGCTAAGTACGTAAGGCAGGAATCTACAGAAGGACTACGAGTGATCAAGGAGACATATGTATAGATTCGTTACATTATTAACGCCGACACGCTTAGAAAAAGCACACACTCTATCTCCAATAGACCCTTCGAATACATACAAATGTATTAACAAATTATACGTTGGTTTCCCTTATCATATCCTTAACTCTGTTGCTGTCACCTCATGTTAACTTTAAAAAGTACTTATATGAAAACTGTTTAGGCTAAAGCGTGAGACACGCTAGTTTTGTATATATTTATTTGTTACGGAATGGCCGGAAGTTAGTTGTAATTACTTTTGTTGGTAATAAAATTGAATTAAACGAAAAACTTTTTTGCATTGATACAGAAACGGACATTTCAACAAAAAATATGTTGTTTTTCAAAACAAGACACCTTTCAGTGATTTACATTTTAAAATTAAGAAAATAATTGAAATGACATTAATGATTTATTTTGACCAAATATCACTGGAGTAATAAAATATGTGTATTGTATGAAACACATGTATATTTCAGGTGAATATTAAGATGAAAATGCAGCTTTTGTATGAAACAATATATAAATGACTTGTCATTTTCCCATAAAAGAACACTTGCCAATTGTTATAAAAAAAAAGTGTTGGCGCTCAAAGAAGATCCCCACTGATACGGCCACGTTAAGTTCCGAGTGAGTTACACGTGACCATCGTAATCGTTATAAACCTTTACAGCATACTGTTTGTTTACGTAAAGAATGTCCATTGCTATTTAGTAGTTCGAAATGTTTGAAAAATGTGTGATGAAATACGTATACAAAGACTTGCAAGTATTGCGTTGTACACAATATATAGGAATTGAAAAGCCTTTTTTTAATGTTCATGCCGCTATGAACTTTAATCGGTTACATCCATATTTAGTGGGCTTCATGTTTTATATGGATATGATCGATTTGAGTTGTTACCAGCATGAAAATTTAAAATAACGCCGTTCAATCCATATATTTACATTTTTACTATAGAACAATT
>NW_018485151.1:0-4313 GCF_002113885.1 Mizuhopecten yessoensis
TTTTAAGAACTTCGCTTATACTTGAATTAATAAGTTTGGTCATGTTAATGTTTTGTGAACGCTACTGTTGCAAACAACAGGAGCTTGAGTGTTGAAGTGAGAATGATATGTATAACCATAGATGTTTGTATGCCACAAAATAATCCTCAATTCTCCCCAACGATGCAGCTCACAGCGTAATCATAACAAAGGGCGGGTAACTCCGTCCAGCAATGTCCCCCCTGAGGAGGAGGGAGATCAGCCACAGGAAGTTAAGGAGGAGGTTCAGGAGGGGGAGTGCAATATTGAGGAGGAGGCGGCTGAGGTTGTTGATGTGTTTGATGAGGAGACGGGGTCAAGGTAGAATAAATCCACCCTTATGTCTAGACACGCCCATCCCAATGTTAACCCCTCCCCTCTGTCATCAGTATATATATAATGTACTAATGGTAACACTCACTAATCTTCAAGTACAAACTTCAAATAAGAACCAAGTCACATTTCTAACAGAAACATTCCAGGTTCATACAAGATATTTTCAGTATTTTCCTCAAGTTTCTGATGGAGATATTAAAAAATGAAATGTTTTATCTCCTTACTGAATATGAAAGATGTCATAATTTCTCAAGAGAATTTATTTTAGTGGAAGTGTAATGTGACGTCAGTGCAAGCTGACTGTGAGCTGTTTGGTCCTTATTTTAGTTTGTACCTTGAACCTTTATTTATTTATGTGTAATTAACATTTTTGCTCCTACTCACCAAACTTACACCTTGGATGTGCATGGCTTGTTTTGTGAGCCGGGTTGTCATGGTACTCCTGATGTTGTAATTTAACTGTAGTGTTGGTGTAAACTCATGTCCCCACCTTGGTGTGGTCCTGGTTTAGATATTCACTTTTATAAATATATGAAATAGACATGTTCTGTAATATACCCATGTAGAGGGGACTAGCCTATTGTTAGACCGATCAACTTGATAGCAATCACCTTGACATTGTTAGGTGTTATATAGTGACTATAAAGTGCCATGTGAGTTCAGAAATTAACAGGTACTTAATACATTGTACCAACATTTGGAGAACTAGAAAAAGAAGTTTTTGAGACAACATAAAGTACCCAGGTATACATTTTCTGCTTATTGACTTTAGTATAACATGAAACTTTGGCTGTGTATTTACATTCAGTTTCCGTGGTTACAGATAAACTAGTAGTACAGCTTACAAGTGTATAACTCGTAACTTTATACAGTTTGATTTAATATATGATTTTTAAATGTGACTCCAAGGCATTATACTGACCATGCATTAGTGGTGTCCCAGCATCCTGGACATTTTATACAGTATAGTACACTGTAATTGATGAAAACAACTCAACCATCTGAAACTCTATACTAAGACTAGTATTGATTAAGGTCTGGATATTTGGCCTTGGTGAATAGTAACATGCTATCACTGTTTAACAAGACTTACTCAGAGAACACATACTTAGGTGCACATACTGGAGGAAGGGCAGCCCATCTGGTATACACAGAATATCAGTAGTCGGGTCATCTACATTATATCATTAGTAACTGCAACAGTTTCAGCATTTTCTGTTATCATTTGGCTTGTGTTGTGATCAAATAAAGATCAACTTGACTTCAATAAAACACAGGAAAAGACTAAGTAACGAGAGTACTATCACCAAAGTCACTGTTGTAGATCACAAACTATAAACCCAGGACAATTAACATTGTAACCGTCTCAATAGACAGTGTCTTATTTTCATGTTCAAAGCAAGAGTTACAATGGTACTGATGTGACGAGGTCCTAGGTTATGGTTAGATTATATATGTATAATTATTTGATTATACATCGCTGATCAACACTGACCAGGGTAGTCTCCCCTACAGGTAAATGTGTAGATATATTCTATTGTTGATGTCACGTGTGTGTTGTTTCTGTGCTCAGTGTGTATTATTGTGTCTCTGTGCTCAGTGTGTATTATTGTGTCACTCCAGTATTATAAATATATAACCACTACGTCGGGTTGTTGTTTCCAGACAGGCGAGAGGCCCGCCCCCTCTGCCTCAGAGGGACCACACCAGTACCTACACTCCAACAAGGGTAGATCCCAGGAATCAGATAAGGGTGAGCTCGGCTCCTAGGAGCCAGTCAAGAATGACCCCCGACACCAGGGAACAGGCCCCAACGAACTCTGGCCCCAGGCCCCAGGGAAGAATAAACCCTGGTCCTCAGGGACAACCAGGTATGATCTCTGACTCAAGGAGCAACAGAGGAATGAACTATGACTCACCTAATCAGGGAAGACAGAACGCTAGTCCTCATAGTGCTCCAAAGATGAATGGTACAGTACACAACCAGGCAGTATCAACCTCTACAAATAATACAACTCCCACAAGGGGTAGAGTGGGATATTCCAGTGTTCAGGACCGCCCCTTGCCCCACCCCCCAGTCAGTGTTCAGAACTCTCCTGCGGGAAACAGCCGGTCGTTTGTCACCAGTGACAGCATCAAGAAGCTGTACAGCACTCCTCCAGACAAGCGCTTGTATGCCACACAGGACGGTATACGCCGGCTCTACAACCAAGACACCCCACCCAGCAAGGGGGTGTCCACTGGTGGTGTGTCGTCAGTGGGCATGTCTACGGGGCGAAACCAGAACATCCTCACCCCACTCTCCCAAAATGTGAGTACTCTCCTTGTATTGAAAACAAGAATCCTCTCTAGCAAGTTGTCTTCCTTCCAAATGAAGGGAAACATTATTTTGTACCACTTGTATTTTTCCAATTTTAAAAACAGTTTGTGCAAAGCATAATTCTTTAAACATTTAAAGATAATATCTTGATGAAGTTTGTTGAATACTTGTATTTACCATTAAAGTTTGTTGTAAGTCGGCCACTTTGACCTCCTAACAGAAGGTAAATGGTCCAAAAATATTAAAGTTTTCTTTTGTCTTGACTGATATCAGTATATGTAGTTTTCCAAGTTAATAAAATTTTGTAAATTCTTTATATTTCAGATAAGTTCACAAAACTCTCAAAATTACAACTATAATCATTCTCCTGACAAATCTGTACAGTATGCGAGTTACTCAAGGGCAACCAACCGTGTGGGTGATGCACGTGTTAACCGGGGCATGACCACACAGAACATGATTGACAAGAGTGTGATACCTCGGACAGTGTTAGACCCTGGTCATAACCGTGATCTGTGGACGGAGATTTGAGTGCAACTTGGATCTGAGGCGTCTTAGTGTCTGAAACACGTCATATTTCCTCTTGTTTTTCATTTAAAATGGACAAAAGAGGAAAAAAGTGTGATTAGAAGATATCAGACGTAAAACCTTTTGAGGAGCAGTTAGTTCCTATAGGTTCTGTATAAACACCCTCGCTGTCAGCTGATCATGTCCTCAGGCTTTGTCTCTGATCAATTTTCAAATTAATTTTTCGTAAGCCTTCCATTGGAAGTACAGACTCGTTGTATATGAAGTACTGTCGAAAATACAGCATGTCGAAAATACAGCATGTCGAAAATACAGCCTGTCGACAGGTGTCCACTACATAGTCCACGTGTTTTAACATACCTCTGGTAAAATGTTTGTGTTATCATATACAAGGGAAGTAAGTACATCAGATATGAAATGTTGAAAAGAAGTCTAGATTATCTTAGGATTTTTTTCTTGTGTGTATTTCATTTGATATAACATCTAACAGCTATGCAATATGTATGAATATTTCTTTGGTTTAATTGGAAATTTAATTGAGTTTTGTATATGACCTGACAACGTTATCAGGAATTATAACCCAGTCTAAGACCATGTCACCAGACGACTATGCATTTTGTCTTGCCAAATGCACTGTGATAGAAGTAATGCTCATGTATATAATTTCATTTGACAGCTCTGTATAGTTATTTTGCCCAATAAACCACCAAATATTTGTCCTTTATGAACAAAAAAGGTTTGAAACGTTGCCTGTATTAGATATCTATATCTTACAGATCTGTCTACTGCTTTAGCTTTCTTTAATGCCAAAGTTAAAAATATTAATTAACACTTTTAAATTTGTTCCTCCCTCAACATTTTCCCCAAATTAAAATAGTGACTTCATTACTGGTCAGATTCAAGTTTGTGCATTTATCTACACAAATGTTCAAAACTCATCACATGTGACATTGTTTACAAGTTTTGAAAATGACATAATTGTAATTCACCAAATCAGTGTGTGATTGTGGCCCCTAGCTTCACTGTTTCCAGGGATCAAATTATTGACCCCTATTTTCCCTGTCCTCAGGGATCAAACCATTGACATCTAGCTTCCCTGTTCCCAGGGATC
>NW_018485152.1:0-4315 GCF_002113885.1 Mizuhopecten yessoensis
TGTCGTTGAACATCCAATTCACAAAAAGTCTTGGCCATAACGTACATTTTTGGTCGAGAACAGACTTGTTTGATCATCTCCATGATTCATAAATATGTATTATTGTCTCAGTTACAGGAATGTTTTAAGATACGACGGTTTTGTATCAGTACGATTTTGCACCATGGATGGTTATAAACAAGATAACTATTGACATGTGCAGTGATGTGGCACTGGATGGTTTTTCTTCAATTGGTTTATTTCATTTTACAGCAGGAACGTTATATTAACCATGATTTTTATCAATTACATGTTCTTCTACACATGTTCGGTTTTCAGACAACCTCCAAACTAATTTATATTCCCTCAATGTTGGTTGTGTATGTATATGTGTGGGTTATATACATCTGTTGACACATGGCATTTAAATCGACAGCAACTGTATAAAGAAGACACCTTACAGTTGGATAACTAAAATTCATATATATAAATTATTTATTTCCAGTTTTGATCTAACTGTTAAAACTTATATATTATTCTTTAACATTAACTCATGCGGGTAAATATCATGGTCCGTTGAGTATCCCTTATCATTGCGGTCATTGCAGTATACTCCTCACCGGAATTCAATTCCAATTATATATACAAACAAATTAATAAACCCAATTGAATTCTAACCCTTAATTTGCAAATTAACGCTACCATAATGCAATCTTTGGAACAAAACCATCCTTCGATAGCTTTTGGATTTGCCTGTATTTGGACTGTCACTTCTCGCGGTGTGTGAATCGGACACCGAATTCGAGAAACAGTTAAAGTATTGTGACCTCATTCATTTATACTGACGGTTCAAAGTATGATCATAAGTGCGGTAGCCGAGGTTGCAAAAATGTATGCCGGCTACCAAATGATACATCAATATTCTCTGTAGAATTCAATGTCGTCTAAGTAACTCTTGGACACATAAAAAACAAATGGGGTACAAAAAGCAATTATATAACCTGATTCGTCTTCTATATCTATTATAACAGAAAAATTGAAGAATGTTTCAATTCGTAAAAACATATTTACATAACATTACATATAAAGGTCAAATCGTATTATGCTGGGTTCTTGGGCATGTGGGAATACCAGACAATGAAAAGGCCGATCACGCCACCGAGGCCGCCTTACAACTACCGGTAATTGGTTTAAAATTCATTTGCATATTTAAAATCATTTATAAGGAAGTTTGTAATGTCTCAGTTCTCAGATGAAAAAAATAAAACCAAGGTGTAGATAACAAACTACACTAAATTTACCCTGCAATCGGTGAATGGTGCTCCAGCTTTTAAGACGCCGATACGAGGTTGTCCTTATAATAATATACATGCAACAAGCCTTAAATCTGTTTGAAACAGTAATTATCTCCAATGTTTAGATTATCTGAATACTGTCGGAATGTGCCATAAGATATACCAGCGACACTTTATATCTAGGTGGTTTTTTTTACAGTTCTGAGAATGTTTTCAGGTTTTTCTTATACAATTTTGTTTGATGTTGTTTCGTTTTACAACATTTCCGACATTTTTTAGCCCTAATGACCTCTTCTTTGTTGATTGGCCATTATGCATAGGCTGGTAATAGTCATCAACTCAATAATAACATAACAGCACATATCGTGTAAGGTTACTATCATTTTGAGAACTGATCTGCAATGATTAATTGGATTTTATACAATGTAACAAGCTTCTCCGCTATACAATATGGGGTCGTGTTTATTTGATATTCACTCGCGATAGGTCCCTGCGATTGTACTATCTTAAAAACTACATTAAAAGATAAAAAAAAACACCGTATTAAATGAAAATACTGAATATGTAAATAGTATGTTTTGGTGTGATAATGTTATATTTACATTTGTGCTGTAATGCAACAATATAGACTCAGTGAAGTTCATTTAATGTTATCAGACTATGAACCGAAATGAGTAAACAAACAATACAGTTATCACGTTTGACTCTCGTTCTGATTTTTTTGGCGAGAAGATAATATTCCACGATAAAACTATAACAATAAGCGTTATAAAATTATCACACTTTATAACTTTTATACGGAATTGAAAAAAATAGTTAAAATCACATTGAACTTTGTCTTCAGCGATTCCACAGGTCAATGCTGTTAATTGAGGAGCGAGCTCTCACTAACACACTCTCCGGCACGTCTGTTTCGGTAAAAATGAAATGTTGCCGTTACAGGTAGTATCACCTGGTTAAAGTAACACGACCAGAGAAAAATCTGTCTACTCTTAATTCCTTTGCGACAAAATGTTTCAATAATCATAATAATAGATTTTGTTGTAATGTTATAAATAATCTTTATAATTATTACAATACAAAAAATGACATTAAGTTAGTACGAACTGATAAAAATTGTTTTACGTAGTTGTGTCCACGGACGATATTTGAAAACTTCAGTCACAGTCAAATTCACGTACCATGGGCTGATCCACCAGCAACAGTAATTGATGTAAAAGGGGAAAAGATATGTTCATAATACACAAAACAGCGGCATTAACTGGTAGCATTAGATAACATAGGCTGTTACAGTACGTTATATTGCAATATCTGATTCAAGCGGGGGACAACTTCTTCAACACTACACCATACAGGGACAATTAGGAAAATCTTTCTTCAACTATAACATCTGTAGAGTTCATTTACTAAAACAACAGGATGATAACTACAACAAATAAACGATATAATTAATGGGAAAGGGGGACAGCATACACTAGACAATAAATGTGACAAAAACAAATTAGCAACTACAAGAACAATACCATATGATTACATTGATAGTAAAGATGACAACATCATTCTAAGAATTTCAAGAAGGTTTTATTGAAAAATGAGAAAGGATGGGCCGGTTCCGTTAACCAGTAACAAACTGACGTGTTATCTTCATAATTGTCACGCGACGAATTGTGCACAAGAAATACATGCTTGCAATACCGCATGGGTAACCAGTACGGACTAGGGACATCTAAGTACCACCGGATATGAGGAGGAAATGGGATGGCAAGGAGCGGGATCGGTCGAGGTAAGATTAGTAGGAAATATGGCAGACGGTAAATTAGCTTAAACAAAGGACATCGCACATATTAAAGAAACACGCAAGATAGAGACAAGGAAGTAATTAAGACAGTGATACGACCCATAAACGACAATGTGCAAATGTAATATGAGTTTCATCTTCCCGAAATCTGACCAAATTCTCGTTAGTTTGAGAAGGAAGAATCATTAGTGTAATTTGTATGTTCATCCTAATACAAAGAGATTCAATAACAAGCTTATGTAAATTCTTCTTTTTGATGATTATAGTGTCTTGAACCCATTGTTATATATGTTTAGTCCGAGGACTATATGACCGAGGTAGGATGATTATCGAAATGCTTGTTGAATGGGTGTTACTATGGTAACGAATAGTTATCTTCATCCGGTAAGGGAGACAGTTGGGCCTTCTTCAAAGTTCATACCAAGTTCAACGAGATAACAACACGGGATCACTTCATCGAATGTTAAATCAACGGTCATTGAACGAAGTTGATACCACGATAACCCAATTTGCTTCAATCACTTACACAGCCATAACATCCACCAATATGACTTTAATAAGTATTGGACAATGCCAGTTTGAATGGTAGATATAACCAACAATGCCTCTGCTGACGGAAGACAAAATCAAATTAATTACATCACTGAAGAGGGTGCAGAATTGGCTTTCTTGAATTTTTACATTTGAAGGAGGTGTCTGATATGGGTATTGTTTTTTAGTTAGACCCATAGGGAAAAAACGTTTTTTTAACAAGCTGTATATTACATGAAAAAAACTTCTCTGTCTAAATCAGTCCTACATTGCCAGAATGGTAATTGATAATTCAAGTTTTATCAGTATAAAATACCGAACAGTTTATTAATGAAATGAAGATCCAGGCTGCACGATTTACTAAGATCAGCACTTCACATGCCCAATTTACTTTATAAACGTGTTAAGAATATTTAAGATTTAAGCAACACATACTGCCCTAATTTTTAGATTATGTGGTCATGTTTTAGATTATCTAACACATACTAAATATCATAAGAATGACCCGAGTTTGCATGAATGAATGACAAAAATCTCTGTTAGACTAATGACAAACCTACATGAATCTGTCTATGCTACATAGACTTTCATATAAATAACAAGGTTTTCCTTGGAAATATCCAACTTCCTATAATATGTGCTTTCTAAAGGGTCTGTCACACGCTACCGATATACCTCGCCGGGACTTTTTTTTTTTTTTTTTTTTTTTTAA
>NW_018485153.1:0-4318 GCF_002113885.1 Mizuhopecten yessoensis
ACACCCAGCAGGACGCCCCACCCGGTCACATTATACTGACAGCGGTTATTATGTACTACTTTCTCTTCCTTCAAAACACAGTACAACATTGCTTTTGTGTGATGAAGCAAAGTTGCGAACTAACTGGATGCCATTCAACCATTTTACTTGGACGCCTTATTTATGTATAATTCCTTGACATACTACCTTACTTTAGTCTCTGTATACCTTGGCAGTGATAGTTTTCTCTTCCTTGTGAGGTATCTGGATCACAGGCAAACTCAAATTGAGAAAAAAAACATACACAATGTTCTAGGCGCTTTTTATACGTCTTACGATCACTGCTTATCATTTATGTGCCTTTATGATTCAAAGTAAAATACCCAGGTCTCATCCCCTGTATGTAACTCAAATGTTGCATGTTGGTTGTTCTCTGAATGGTTTTGCAGACTGACAGACGCTTAACTATTTTATTGGTCGTTCGTAAGGAAGCCGTGTGGTGACAGCATTTAATGAATGACCCTCGTACCTTACCATCTCAAAGCGCAGATCATACAAAAACATGAAAGTAGTGCGGTTCAGCCCAACGGAATAGGAGGCCTCATCCTGGCGTTCTTAGGTATACATTATGTAAACTACCTGTCGATATTTTTCTGGATACAAGCCACACCTACATGTACCGTATTCTGTCATTTTAGGAAACGTTACACCTGGGTGGCTCTTTTCTCCGTTTAGGTTTTACCTTCAGTCATAAGTAAAACGCCACCTAGCAATTTCGTCAAGTACGCGGGAATAGGCGACCTGGCTAATTTTGTCCTAGTATAGGGCACAGCCAAACTGACAACTTTGGCAAGTTTTGACGATTTGTTCCGGTTTATTGTACCGTTTCGATTTTAACATGTTCTAAGAACTATTTAACTGACTTATTTTATCTCGTTATTGCATCTTTCATAATTTGCTATTTGTTTTGGGGAATGCATTTTCTGGGCTACATTGTCTTGCTCCTTAGAAAGCCCGCTTTGCCGAGTTTGTGTCGCTCTAAGAACAATATCATTTGGCCGGTTTTGCCTCGTTCTAATGATTTGCAACGTTGTAAAATTTGCCACGTTCAAATCAGAGGCCACCTGGATATATCTCATAGGAATAAGGGAAATGGCGAAAAGATAATTTTTATCAAAAATTGCACTTTTTGCCTTGAGAACCCACTTCTACACATGCTACGCAACACACATGTTATAATTGTATTGATGTAAAATCAGCTATTGTTCCGTTGCGTCAATGTTTATAAGTACGTAAAACTGTTATTTTAATTAAGCTCAGTTATTTTTAAAAGGGAATTTAAATCTGCTCAGTAATGAAATCGCCCATCCGATTGTCGACTTGGTATATTCGACACTGTCTATGTTCCAGAGCAAAAATGATGATAGTAAAATTTGTTAAGGCATTTAAAATTTGATAAGATATCTATGTAGAATACGTCATTACGTAGTTTGTTTTAATGTCAGGGTGGCCGATATTTTGTTTTAAAGTGTAAGAGAACTCTCAAGCCACGCTATATTACTGTACACACATTTACAAAGATAATGGAACTGAAATGCTGTTCATATACCATACTGTATGTTCGTAAATTATTAATGTTTCCCAACCTAAACGTCTACGGATGTTTGGCCTTAGATAAGAGTTTATCAGCGAGGCGTTTCATTCTGATGTTCTGATCGATTGAGAATTGATATAAGACCCTGAACCGCGACATTGGATGTGTTTGTTTGTCGTGTCAGTAGGCTGGTCCTGGAGTGGACGGCCGTCACATCAAATATTGGAACATGAGTGATAAGGTGTATAAAAAGGACAGCGGTCAAGGCTAACGAGGGGTGGTCATTCGGAATGCCTTAACTGATTACTGTGATCTCAGGCAATCGATTGACATTTTGCGAGTGGGTGTCGACATGTCATGGGTTTTGTCCGTATATTTGCTAAAAAGGTGGACACGCGATCCATCCGTTAGTCTGGATGATTTTTTTTTTTTATTATAATGCCATTTTTATCGCTAAATGCAAAATACCTTAGATATCCCCAGTGTCCTTTACACACTGATTGATTCTGACATAGAAATAGCTATTTAATCTGCCCTGAAGAAATTGCTTTGTACTCCTCATAGTACAAGATATGTATGATTGCCAAGTGGAAGGTTTTCAATGTCTACTATGAATTACATATAAGACTTGATCAGATATCTTATATCGTCTGTGTCCTAAATATTTTCTTGAATTTAACGCTGACTTCATGTCAGGTACCACTTGTCCAGCTGAAAACGCTTGACCTTCAGCACACCTTTTTAATTGACCTTCTATTTTCATTTAACATGTTTAATCGTGAACATTTTTATTAAGGATTGAAAGATATACATCCATTGTATTAATTTAGATATTTTTGATGGAATGCAACAAAGTTCTCAGTTCGAAAACATTCCTATGATGTTAGGTAGCGAAGCATATTTTGGATATACAACTGTATTGCTTAGTATCATAAGTAATTCAATTATGCATCCAATTTATATATTTAAAGTTTGTAATATCAAAACAGTAGTTTTAATTTTCTTGGTAATCTCTCCTGGGTAATGATACATTATAAACAACCCCTTTTACGCTAAACGGTACAGTAGGGTATGTTTAATGTATTTTAGAGAACAATTTCCTGTATCTATAAGGTTAGCATTTCTGCAGGCAGCAATGGTGAATCGGAATCCATTCGATTATCTCCGTCAAAGTTTGAATTTGACGTCAGTGTCTTATTGGTCTTGCATAGTTCAAAAGAGTGAGGAAACGCGCGAGCATTTTTCGGTTATTAAAAAAATGCATTCATGAAAACACGTTTATTTAGAGGCTTGATAACAGCAATGTTTACATTACTCTGTACATGTGGCGTGCTTAGGTTTAAACGGAGACAACGATATTATTAAGATTACTGTTGCTGTTTCAATTGCAGATAAGCAGTTGACGACGACTTCTTCACGACGTCTGCTCCGCGCACGAGTCCGGGATACTCCCTACAGGAGACACCCAAACAATGTACCCGTGAACAGCCGCTACCCACACAGGTACATATGCGCGAGGACCCTGTCCATGTTGACGGCATTTCGAGTGGCTAATCAGGGACCACTTCAACTCAAGTACCTCAAGATTGACAGTTCAAACAGAGCCGTGTCAGACTGTCCGTGACTGTGTACCGGACAACTGGACACACTCTGCCACATTTCGAGTGGTCAATAGTCATCACGAACCGCAATATCACCAAACAGGTTTAACTATGTGGACAATATCGGGACGGAATTGACCACTAGGGACCAGGTGGGCACGCGGGACTTTGTGATATCTTTAACGACTAGGCGATTCATTGGATGAGGTAGACATGGAATCCTACATGAAGTAACATTTAATTATCACCTAGGAGTAATCCACTCACTGGCCGATGCCAGTCTTGTGGTCGCTACCCTTTTAATGATTAAACAAGTGTTGTATTGATATGATTAAATGCGTACAATTCAAATTACTACATCTTCATTGATTATACATCTGATGAGTAAATGGATGATACTATATCTTGAAAATCAATATAGAATACTATATCTTGTAAAGTCACACAGGGACACATATTCAAATTTTGTGAAGACATATGCTTCCGTGAACATATAAACTGTTCCCCACTGAAAAAAATATTGAAAAAAGGGAATATGTATAGCGACGTCACAATACAAAAATGTAAGAGCGTCAGTGCCGATTTATTTGAAAATTGCCAATGTTTGTTAATTGGCTACGCGAAAAGTTATCTGTCATAGTAGAAAAGTCTGCTTTATTCAATTAAAATGCAAACATATGTACATGTATGCATGTACCAATCCAAAATCAGGTATTCTTGGTGTACTTAATAGCTAACACTTACAGGGTAACTTCACGGGTTAAGCACTTCCAGTGCAGACAGAACACAATATACATGTATATACGTGTAACCTTGATCGGTGATAATACCAACGTAGATCTCATTTCCATACCATTATCGTTTTACTGGAAACACTTACCGGGTCACTGTCGGACTAGCATTGTCTATGTGGTTTCTAACAATGTCTTATCGCTCAATGCCTTACTGTTACAAGCATTACAGGTTTTAAAACGAGTTTCGCAGTTACATAAGGACAGAACATCGATAACTATTTTTATAATGTTTTTATATTATTCCCGACAAGTGATCAGCCAGAAGTGCATCAAGTGTCAACCGATTAAAACTGATATTGACTTGCAGCGCGTGATTTTTGTTGAAGGACTGTGTGTTTCTAAAAATAGAA
>NW_018485154.1:0-4319 GCF_002113885.1 Mizuhopecten yessoensis
ATGGAAACTTCTCGATGTTTGAAAAATATGCAGAGAGTTGATCTTAACCTTTAAAACGTCTAATGTTACTCTATTACACCTCATGATATGTCCCAAATATACCAACTGTGGCAAATTCCCAAGTCCCTGTGCTCAGACGAAGCACGTGTTGTGAAATGTCTAGATTCGATCTACTGCATACAAGTATGCAAATTTCCTCAAGAAATGTTTGATTGCTGGCAGCGTAGATAACATGTCTGCTCGTCATAAAGCATGTACATAAATGACAGCTGATCGGGATTTTATCGGATTTAAACTTGAAATGAATGCTTTGTATAGTGGAATTTACGATCACGACTTTGTACATTTAAATAAAAATGAACCTGATGGTGATTCGGAAGAACCGATAACCTAAATATTTGGTTTAAGGGAAGGGGGATGCTGGGAGGAGCAGGGGTGGTGGGAGGGGGCAGTGGTGCCTGGTTAAGTATGGGGAGGATGGGAAGTGGTGCCTGGTTAAGGTGTCTGGGTCGCGAGTTTGAGGCCTACGTATATATACGGTTGATGGGTTTCTCCGGCTACTCCGGCTTAGCTTTCTTCCTATACTTGGCACGTTCATAAATTACCATCGCTGTTCATAGGAAGTGAGACGCAAAAACAAACCAAACCAATGGTTTAAGAGGTCGGTTTGAGAAAAAGAATACTCATTTAACAAAGTGCGATGGGATGAACAAGATTCAACCGATGTACCAGTCAAAGATTTAAGTGGTCATTCCTCAGATTTCCAAACAACGTTTACAGTTACAAACTACACAATGTCGACATTACGATATTTACATTTGCTCTGTATTGCCACTACATAAACCTACCAAAATCATCTGTGATTAATGAGACCAACACTAAGTTGGGGTGACGATGACGTCATTACAATCGTGACGTTATTTTCATAGCATCGGGGATATTTTGGTTGTTTCATTTACTGAAAATCTACCTGATTCGAGAATCTAAATATATTATTTTTCCACAAAACCCCCAATGGAACATATGAATATTAATATTGAAATACATTCTGTTTAGAATCATAGACCAATGATATATAACAAGGTTACAGACAAATATTGATATCCTACGTAATCCAATTTGTCTGCCTCACTGTTCAGATTTTTTTGGATGATGACTCTGATCCCTGAGCAGTTTAATGCTTAACTATTATCACAACAGTTGCGTTTTTCGAATCATTTTTTTAGATTAAAAACAATTTGGGTCGTAAAAGTGTTCTCCTCGTTGACATTTTATTAAATTACAAACGTACATTGACTTCAAAGTAAAAGTTGATATTTTTCAAAGAAGTTGTATCATATTATACCTGAGAGTGAATTTAGAAGGGGTTTACAACCATTGATTATTAACGGATTTTGAATAATTCAGACCTATTTTTAACGCCTTTTTTTTCGTTTTACGTTAGGAAACCCATGCTTATTTTCGTTTAAACTAAGGAAACCCTGGCTTATTGTCGTTTTATGTCAGAAAACCCTGGGTTCGAGATATAAGATATATGTGTGCGTTTGTTTGTCACGACATGCTTTACTTGCAATATTATCTCCCTAACAAGTTTGCCCTGGGCTTTACTGGTAACTCATGGTCACTTGCTTAATGAATGGTTGATTGACCTTTTTCTTCTGATTCAAAACTCGTTCGTGACTTTATCAGAAGTCCTTGATGTAATATTTCATACCAACATTATTCGCTTACATGTACCGGAAGTTAGCATATACATCAATATTGATGGAAGAAATTTCACGTGACCATGAAATGGCAATTTCTTGTCATAAATACGATCTGTTTTATTTTTTTCTTTTGTTGTTGGTAATATGGCTTAAAAATGACTTAAATACAAATGGGAGGGATAAAACATTGATCAATGCACCCTAGCGGCGATAAGGAGAGAGTACTCTTACAAACCAAAAAGTGATGCCGATTGTCTGGATGCTGTCCAATTATCGTCCAAAAACGTATCACGTGATGAGCTGAATGAGGTTATATATAGTCTCAGGAGGAAATAGAAAGAAAACAATGGTTCTGGTGTGTTACAAGATTTAAAACGGTCAAAAGTTGCCAACAGTACGCTTACCTATGTAGCTTATAACGTCTGGTCAAAACAGTAACCTCCCCTTACAGACGGAAATCGTTTGGCGGTCGATGAACTTGCATACTGACAGCAATGGCGTTAAGAGTAAGGAGTGCATGGGGACAGGTTTCAAAGATGGTTTGGTAAAGAGTTAATAAAGAGTAAATACGTATGTAGCATTTTCGGGAGCTGTCGAACAGTAAACATATTTCGGTAGTTTATTTTGTGAGCAACCAACTTACGTGACTCCCATAGCTCTCAGCTATAGAGAGAGCGTGCAATATATTGATTCACAACCCGCCATTTAGGTTACCGGACGGTGTAGACATTTGCTGTAGATGTTATGTAAATATTATCTTAAGGCACATAGGAGAGAATTTTAATCTGCTGCTAGTTGGAAGCAATTGTTATGTTAACTGACGGGAGCGCCTCTAGCGGCAAAATGTGTATCGTTACAAACGTGATAGAGCAAGGATGGTCACAATCACTCTACGGTTTTAAACCAACTTTAGGTGTTTTTTGTTATGCAATGTCTAAATATGGACATAAACCCGGAATGTCCAACAATGAATTGTTTACCAACCAACATTCAATGTCGACGATCGCATTTATGAATCATTATACACGCTCTTGAACATATCGTGTGGGACGAATATAACTCTGCATGCACGCAATACCCTTGGTACGAACCGGTGTTCCGAATGTTTGCTATTATAAATTCTGAACCCCCACCCCCGAGAATTCTCAAACTTTCAGTTTTATTTAAATATTGGTTATTCGGATCATGTGATGTGACAGGGTCGAGTGTCATGCTACCGTGTCAGGTTATGATACTGCAGTGAGATAGCACTCTAAAGCAGCCATTGAGTGGTCAGATCATCTTGGACACAGTACATTTGTAGATGGTGCGAGAACTTAAAAATCTCAACAAACATTTTCTATTGATCAAATCTGATTGCTCAATGGTGGGCAATGGTATCGATCCATATACTTTGATAGGTAATTTCAACCAAGTAAGAATAAACTGCCGAATAATATAATGAATTTGATCCAAACCATTCTGCTACACTGTTTCATACAGTGTTTAAACGTAAAAATCTGATACCTTCCGAGGTTTGCTTCCCAAATGACCAAGTAGAGTATAGTAATGTTACTAACTCTCCGCAATAAGATTTCGAATCAAAGTTATCACGCATTTAAACACTGAAATTAAACCGAACGGAACTGGTTGCAGCGGTGTTATTTTTATTTAATAAAATGACAAAGTATGTCGCTAAATGAAACAAAACGAATGAGAGTATCAAATGCATAACTCTTTATAATGCAAAATAGAACCAACCGTGTTGTAACGAAATAACCATAAACTATCGCGATAGCTTTTTTATTTCTTATATTTCGATTAACAGTACTTCTACAAATTTATTCAAAGTTCAGGAAAACCAAACCTTCTACAGACTATTTGATTGGTGCTACTTGATGGAGTCTCGACTAAGCAACGCAAAGGGTATAATTATGCTATAACAATACCACAAATTGGGAGTAATCCTACTCGAGTTAGATAAGGAATGCTGACCTATACTGAGGGTGTGCTTACACAGTTAATGGTAGGTTCCATTGCTAGATTGATAAGTTGCCAACTCTTATTTATATATATAGACAGAACTGTTAAACTAGTATATGATTACGGTAAAAACCTACTAACGTTATTTCTGCCATTACAGTCATTCATACCAAATTAGGGTTATTGATTGTGCTAATCTCTCATCAGGTATAGATATACCAGAGATGACGGGGACGCCGGTCGCTTATAACTTTTCTTTCCAATACTGCCACTACACATCTTAACTTATAGACTGGCTCGCGCAATGAATAAACATCGTTGCCGGTATAGTTCAAGTGACAGATATCCCCGGTCTATCACATTCTTTCTTCCCCATAAATGCCAAATTACATATGTACCTCTGGGTCAATTAGCACAACAAAGGAAATCTTTGCATTCATGACCTTAGTAGAATAAATGAACCAATAATAAAAAAAAATATTAGATCGCCTGTCTTTGAAAATGTTCTCCTTTACATATACAGGGTAATACATGTACAATAATCCATGTCTTTATAACAACATTTTGATCTCGATTTAATTTCTTCACACAATTGCCTGGGGCCGTATTTATGAAACAGTTCTCATGCTCAAGCATGGAGTTTGTGCTCAA
>NW_018485155.1:0-4321 GCF_002113885.1 Mizuhopecten yessoensis
TTCCATAGCCCTTAATCTCAGCATACAACCAGCAAACTATCATGACCATAGACATCTTGGCTATGCAGAAAAATATTTTGACACACTTGACTCCTTTGACTTTGAAAGTGTGTCAAGGTCATTCATATGAACAACATTGATAGCCCATCACCTTAGCATGCTACTGACCACAAATCATGACCTTCACCGCTGGGTTTTTCAGTAGAAGTCGCTTACAGAAAAATGCTGACGACGGATGACAGACTCGTCAGGGCATATACTTAGTTGACCTTCGGGCAGTTGGGTTACAAATGTCAATGCCACATATAGAATCTTCTGAAGTAATCCTGAAAATGTTTTTATTTATTTATTATTTGTTAGTCATGCTACCAAGGATTCGAAACAAAGACCACGGGATTGCCAGTTCAGCGCTCTACCGATTGGGCTAAAGAAACGTTGCTCAAACACTTTGACCACTGGGTGCTTAGGGAAGATTCGATTCCGCCGGGGAGCATGTCTAACCACATTTGTGTGTGTGACCTTCATCTTCCGACGAGGAACATTTCTTAATTGTAATGAACAGGCATGGGCCTGCATGGCTTTTGTATTAATCTGTGAAATTTTAGCTCACTGTCAGGAACATTATTATATCTACGTAACCCATTGGTCTTTGAAGTGTATAAATAGGTAAAAGTCAAAACCTAGCCATTTTCGTTTGATGCTCAACACTTGCCTACTATACTGTCAAATGACAAAAGTGCTATATAATCCATTATTTGCGATCGAACTTTCTTGGAATGAACTTTGGTATTAACTTAAACTGTAAGTCTGATTGATATGTACTCCCTGGTGGGCTTGAATCTTCCAGTAACATCTGATATTTGACAGTCACATAGGTTCTCGCCGAGATATGAATAATTCAACAGAGATGCAATGGACAGTTAACAGAACGAAACTTAATGAAATGCATAGAAACTCAGCCTAATGGAAACTTACACTTGTGCCGATTTGTCCAGAAACTGTGGTGTCATCGCATCTGGAACAGGAATGCTACATACATTGTTATTTATATAGTTGTCTCTTAACAAGTCTGTTTAACACGAAAAACGGACCACTCCAATACATACTGATTCCTACACAACTGCACTGTTACTTGTCTGTGTAACTTTGCGCTAAAAATGTGGATTATATATATATTGCCAAGTAGTTTATATTTGTTACCGCAACACATTGTCTTGTCCTGATACAATAAATGTCGCCTACCACGACACTTCTATGTCATACAATAAAACAAAATCTGATGACCCAAGGTATAACGCACATGTAGGTGTTAAGGGCGATAACTCCCACTGACTGAATATCAACTGACGTGTTGCTTTCCATGTTTTTCTCGTGCAATCGAGGACACGGCATTTTCTTTCGGAAATTATCTTTCAGATAAGAGGTAATAAACCCATACAGATAACATTGATACATGTTATAGTACATATTACGTGCATAAACCTATAAACATATAGCTATAATAGCTCTAGCACACACAAGGTGAAGAACTAGAAACCTACCTCTTCACAATATTGGTCAATTTTCAAGTGTGTAAGCTTGAAACCCACTTCACGATTTGGAAATATTTATAAATGTAATGGTTTACATACTGACCATCAGACAAATCTACGTGGTCTGTGATAGGTGATGTAACCGCTAGACTATCCGGTCCTGTTTCACCGCTGGAGAGGCGGGTCATTTTTCGGACAGGAGATCCAAGTGTTGTGTCCTTTTCAACAGATACCCAAGTCTGAAATGATTCAAAATATGTTCTCTTTTTACTGCATAACTTCTTTTTAGAACAAGAGATTTTTCGACGGAAACTTCTGTCTTTGAAAGGAGAGAATCTGGCTCCTCTGGGAAAACAGTTGGATCCGACATAAGATGGCATCTGCAACATGGAGGGCTACTGACTAAGTATCCCATTGGGATATGTTCACGACCTACTTACTTCACACAAAAACCTCTTAAGGATCGTTTGAAACCGGCCACCAATCACAATATGTGTTATTTTTTTTTCCATGGAAGCGCGATTTATCCTGGAGACGGAGGAACTTGAAAAGAAGGATAGGTCCATGGGTTCTGATGAACCAGCAGTTATACGTTTAGCAGCAGCACGCCGGGGAAAATAGGAGACGGTAATTCGTACATGACAGCGGGAGTAACTCCAAACAACAAAACCAAGAAATTTCAAGGATGACATCGGTGCGATTTGTTGTTGAATAAGAATCTGTTGAGTGTGCATTGAAGCCAAAATAAAGAAACTGAAAACGGTTCAACCGAGAGCTGTAAGTTAAGCATTGGGTGACAGGTACAAAAGTGTCTCTGCCATGTTGAAGAATCATGGATGACACACCTTCAGCAGCGCACGATTATGTTGTCTATCTAACTTTTAATTCTGTTTCGACAATATTATCAAGGAAGGGGTTTTCTTTCTGAACGAAAACGTTATAAATAGAGCACCGTGTAAAATATCAGATTTTTTTTGCAACAATATCTGGAATTTCTCACAATCCTATAATCAATGCACGACTATTTACCGAGTCTCGGCTAATTTCTTTTATTTCAATAAGACGTGAATCAGGTAATATATGTAAAACTCTAGATAGAAACTTTTAATGATAATACCTTGTACTAAAATGTAAGGATGCCTATATTCTATTATTAACATGAAATCAGCAAAACAATTGTCATTTTGCAGAGAAATGGTATAATACTAGTCATCTAGAATATAACAATATTGAGGTGACGTTACCTGACTGTTTGTGACCGCCGTGTTGACAATATATCTCACGTGGGTCTGCTGCTCCGTCATCAAAGAGTGTATAAAATCGCCCATCTCGCTAAGTTTATTGTCTATCTGTCCACGGAAAAACTTATCTGCAACATATTGTTAAAGACAGTTTATACTGCTTTCGCATTTATAGTATGATGCTCTTGTTAAATAACTCTTGTTAAATAATGTTTTTTCCCTTCATGTTTGAATGCTAATCTTATCTGCTGAATATTTACATGTCTAAATAGTTACTCACCAAAATGATATATGAGATCATCAATTTTGTTGTTTCCATGCAGACAAATATCTGCTTCTGCGTCTGACCAATCGATAGGAAAATTGTTCCAAGCACTACCGACCTGCTTGTCAACAGACAATGATTGTAAAAAAGTTATGTGCTCCATACTTATCAGTCACATACATTTGTACCACGTGGTTAATACCAACGAAAAACAAAACTGGACTAAGATAGCTATCGGGTAGGCATTTTTTTTTAAGAATAATCTTTTTAAGAATAGATTTCTGGTTTTATATGAGGACAGCTTCAGTTATGTGGGATAATGGTATTTTAATGCCAGGCAAGATCCGGTTACTAAATTGCATCTCTTGAATTTGATTTGGTTGTAAAGTATTGGCGGTTTAGCCATTGATGTCACTGTTGCCGAGAAGGAGATTTAATTTTCTATTAAGTATAGAAGATTTTACATTGTACTATAGGTTTAATAATACCTCTTGATCTGTGGGACTTGTTTCCAACTGACAACTACTACTGGTGCTGTGGCCAGAAAACCCCACATCTCGCTCACTTTCGGACTCTGTGGAAAACTGACCAGCCTCATGAACGAAATGGTCCATTCTTGCCTCATAGCTGGCTTGAGTAGAACTTGTTTGCGCCAAATTTTCTGTCGGTTCAGAGTTCATACTGACCATACTGTGTTCGTTAATACCATTACCAATATGGTGACAAAGATTGGATCTTTGGTGACAGCTGGCGTCTGTATCAAAATAACCTGGCACTGGATCTCCATGTGAAAACTGTGTCTGATCACTGATAGTGTTGTTGTCGGGGTGGAAATCCGCTTTGGTGGATTGGTCAGGCTATCACGGAACACATGAAATAGCGTCGCATAAGTTAGAGAAATAAAACACTAATATGTCAATTTGATCGAACGTGCAATTAGGACATCATTAGAACAATTCAATGAAATGACTAGAATTACGATTAGGTAAAAACAACATTACTCACCATGGGAGACAACCCGTAAACTATGTTTCCTGATGCTGTGGCAAGGTAACTCTGTACACTATTTTCTTCAATGGATCTGGATGTAAAACTCGGCTGTCGACCTCTCCGTCTAGCACAGGGATTTGAGTTAACATCAGACGATTTAGCAGATGGAATGAAAACATTACCGTTTGGAAGAAATGCTTCTGGTCCTAAGCCGGCTTCTGACACCATGTGATCTGATGTCATATCTTTAAAAACACTGTAAAAATACCTCTTATTTTTCAATATCCTTAACA
>NW_018485156.1:0-4326 GCF_002113885.1 Mizuhopecten yessoensis
GGTTTGAATAGTTCATTATGAAATTTCAGGGGTGAATGAGTTAATGTTTGGTATAATACGAGGGCTTTCTGTTGGCGTACTTTATACTATACAAGGTTGTAACCTGATGTGTAATATTCTACATATCATCTTAATCTGATTCTGACTACACAGACCTTTACCTCCAAAGTTGTATATACATTTATTAATAATCTGTTGTTGTGTTTTCCCTGCTTTTGAGTGATTCTAGATTGGATGTTTCCCTATCAGTAGATAAAAAGTTCTCACTTTCACAGAAGGATGTAAACAAACCGACAACAACATCTTAGAGAAATGAAACATTATAGGTCAAGGTCAGGAAAAAAATAAAATACAATACAAGTTATGGAATGTTATTTAATGAGATCATCTGACAATGTTGTAGTTGTTTATCTTAATATTGAAATGTTATTTTGTTAATGATGTCACAGGAAACGTTTGTCCAGTCTTTGTATAGAAGAGTTATTTTCCCCTGTACATATTGACTCTCATTATTGACTAGCTATGAATTGGAATTTTTGTCAGATTGTTAATATATTATGATACAATGATCGTTGTTTGGTGCATTTCACTCATTTTCATGGTTTATCTTCATCTCTATTGATTCATTTTATTTATGCAAAATTTTAAGGAAAGTTCAAATTATTTTCAAGACAAATTTTTGCATCATTATGTATTTGAGACACCAGATGACTACATTATCAAAAGGACATTTAGAATGAAATGTAGATTAAACAATTCTAATAAACTTAATTGAGGAAACAGAAGGGAATGGCAGAAATATGCAAACCGTTACAAACAGAACTTTTTTTATCCATAAATGATACCTAGAGAAAAATACCTGATATGATAATTGAAAATTGTTTTATACTTACCATGTGTTTATCATGGCCCAGGTTGTTGTGATCATCTAGTGCCTTGTTTCACGGCCCTCCATCCAGACGAGCTACAGTCACAGTACACTTTTCACCACTGTAGATCATAATGGAATCATCCATAGCAATGCATGGCAGAGTCTACTAAAGTTACATAGGGGTGAAAGGTATAAGTACCACAATGTCCAGTGGTGGTAGTCAAAGTCTCAAATATTCTCAATAAGTTGATAATGCATGATTTCATTAAGAAGATTGGTGTAATAGGGGTGGGTATGCGTATCCTATTTCACCCTAGAATACTTTACTGAGAAAAATAATGACAAAGTAGCACAAATGTATAATTTTACAGAATGAAAATGCTATGTAAATGTGAGGGAAATTTGTAGTTTTTGTAAGGTTGACAAGAGATGTTTTATGTATTTTGATTACATATATGCAATAGTTTTCACAGAGGCCAAATACAAGAGTTTATAATCTATTAACTGCTAACAGATGAGAGAATTATAAAAATAGTCTTACCATTGAAATATTTATAAGGAATTAAAGTGTATTTAATATTTTGCTGTGAAAATAAGCAATACATCCTTAGTTTCTTTCTGTATAATGCAATTTTAATGGTTTAAGTTGTAGAAGAAGTAAAGGTTTTGTATGTGGATGTTTTTTAACAAACATTGATTTTAAAGTAAGTTGATAACCGTTTTAATATGTTACTTATGTGTTCTTATTTCATGGTTTCATTTATCTTAACATGGAAGTATCTAATGTAAAATTGATTTTGCATGCTCTCTGAACTGCATTGCAGTGTAAACCATTATTGAAGGGAAGTGACTCTAATATTAGAAATGTCTTTAGGAAAATAATCTGTAACCAAGACTTTTCTGAAACAGAACAAAGTTTTAGTGCTATGGGAAGACATGTGATATACAACCTTAAATTGATGCAGATTTTCTTGCCTGTCTATGTGAGCTATATCTTTCTTTTATTGAAAGTAATGATCACAGATATAACTTCGTTTTTTGTTTCCATGGATAGATTTATCTTTGTCTTTGATATAGGATTCCAAATTTGAATGTCATTTTGAAGAAGTCTGGCATAGACTTACATTTCTGACGAGTACATTGTTTAATGCAGGGAAATTTATTTGTAGAACTAGGAACTGACATTAAAGATTTTTCTGTTTAAAGGATAATGTCAGATAGAAACATGAGGAATTGACAAAACTGTCGGTGCTGAATAAGAATATGCAAATTGCTGTTTTGTATTTCTGCTGTAAACCCAATGCAATGCATCTTTGTTTTTAAGATACTGTTACCTGGATATTTTACTGGTTCATGTATAGATAATTCTTTGACATTGAGAAATGTTATTCTTGAATCATTTATTTAAGTAATTTCAGAGTTCACTAGTGCAGACAAAACAATAGATACATATTTTTAGATTGCTGGAAATGGAATTGGTTTAATTTCAAGGGATTTATTATTGCATTTCCTTGAGATTTTGTCTTTGTTGCATCTGTATTGACATAAAAAGAAAAGATTTTTATACATGAATAAAACAATAACCATTGTACTACTGATAATACCATCTTATCTATATATTTTTAACCAATGTATATTTCCTTGTGTGAAGTGGGGGTATCTCTTTAAGAACTCTTCAAGAGCACACCTGGATTCAGATTTACTTTTAATTAAAGAATTAGAACCCTGCTTTTTTATATCTTAAAACAAACTTTTGTAACACTTTTCCTTGCAAAATTTGTTCCCCTCATAACCACTTTGGTTAAATCAATTGGTTTTTGGTTAAATCAATTGGTTTTTAATATGTTTAGCTGAGGTTTACACTTGTTCATTTCACTGTCAATCTACTAAATAATATGTACATACCTATCTGAGGTATAAACACTGCTTATGACACCTGTTTCCACAAGAATGTGTGGATTTCTCTGTTTATGGTTGGATAAAGTTTATTTTTTAATATTTGATGTTAGCTATGAGTTTGTACATTAGATTTGAGATGGCTTTGATGCAGTTACCTCCCCTTAATATTCCCGGTTATCTCCCCTGATGTACCTGGTTACCGCCCCAATTGTCCCCATAGTCTATTGTACAGGTCCAACTGATCACCTTATACTTTTTGAATGGAGCTTTGTTTTTCTGCTATACTTTTGTATGAAAAACAAAAGAAGGTAAACTAAAGTATTAAAAATGAAATAATTTTATTGATTTTGTTGGTTTATTATACACAATTGTAATTACTCTTTATCACATTATTATCGCTGATTACCTGTAAAGAGTGTATATAATATTTATCGTAATCATTGACAGCTAGTTAACCTTTTTTCAGTGTAATAATGCTGGGTGGATTACTGTGTTGGGTTCCTTCTGCATGGTATTTTAGTGAGATAGCACTCCTAAACTGGCATCAGATCCATGATATCACAGGAGGCAAATACTCAAACATACCACCTTCACCACACGATGCATTACACACATGATGGCACGTCTTTAAATGACCCTATCTCTAAAAAGACCTTACCTGGTATTACCAAACCAGACAATTATATTCCACCTGTTAACACTTCCTATACTACATGTTGGTGTGACCGTCACATCTATCAGTTAAGGTCATGTTGGGGTTAACTTTATATTTGTGAATGTAGGTCATGTAAGGATATCCTTCACATCAATGAAGGTCATGTGTGTATGACCTTTCAATCAATGTTGGTCATGTGTGTGTGACCTTTCAATCAGTAAAGTGCACGGATGACCTTAACATCAGACCAAAAGGTCATGTGTGGCATCAGACAATTTAGGTCATGTGTGTGACCTTTACATCAATAAAGGTCATGGATGACATTAACATCAGACCAAAAGGACATGTGTGGCATCAGACATGTCATGTGTGGGTGACCTTTACATCAATAAAGGTCATGGGCGACCTTAACATCAGACCAAAAGGTCATGTGTGGCATCAGATGATGTAATGTGTGTGTGACCTTTACATAAAATAAGTGATTGTGATACCTTTACATCAGCCTAAGTAGGTCATGTGAGTGACTTTTACAGCAGCCCATGTAGGTCATGTGTGTGACTTTAACATCTGCCTAATTATGTCATCTGTGTGCCCTTTACATCAGCCTAAGTAGGTCATGTGTGTGACTTACAGCAGCCTATGTAGGTCATGTGTGTAACTTGTACAGCAGCCTAATTAGGTCATGTGTGTGACTTTAACATCTGCCTAATTAGGTCATATGTGTGCCCTTTACATTAGCCTAAGTAGGTCATATGTGTGACTTACTCAAGTCTGTGACTTTAATAGCATCCTGTGTAAGTCATATGTGTGACTTACATCAGCCTATGTAGGTTATGTGTGTACCCTTTATATCAGGCTATGTAGGTCATGTGTGTGACTTTACAGCAGACTAAGTAGGTCA
>NW_018485157.1:0-4327 GCF_002113885.1 Mizuhopecten yessoensis
GGGTGGGTGGGTGGGTGGGGTGGGGGTCCATCATTAGTCGCCTCTTACAAATCATGCTCTGGGTAACAGCAGGTGTATTCCGTACTAAATCCGGCCCCCACTTTATGAACCAAACGTCCATATTACTATGACAGAATAGTTATGACTCCATTACATATTTGTCCAGACTATGTTTGGTAGTCCGCTTCAAATACAACGATGCATCAATCCCTCAAGGTAATGTAGACTATCGGAAGGCTGTTCCGTCGATATCGTTTCATTGACAACACAGTAAAAAGCATAGTGATTTTAATTCCATCGCGGATGAATATCTTTAGGGTAAACATACAGATTGAACGGTTTGGTTTAGTTTCGTAGCGTTGAAATAAGTGCCATGACTTATATATAAGTTTTACGCGGCGCAATACCACGTGATATTATACCCTTTCTTTGTTTTGTCGTTAACGATTTGTTCATAATATCACATGTCTATTAAACCAATCCTCAAATCTCTTAGTATCGCGTGCTCAAATTAAAGTTCTCGTTGTATTTCCTGCCAGTACGTGCCCACGTGGTGAAACACTCTCACATATTTTCGATGGAGTTAACATCCTTAACTTCATCTGTAATAATTCCAGAAACCACCTGTCCTATTTCCGTTTGGTTATTTGCTTGTTTGTAATTATTTTAATTTCATTTTAATTTCACAAAAATATTGCCCAGTTTAATAAACAATTTGTGGGGTGATATGACTCTTTTACGTCATAATCTCTTCGGGCTTCACCAGGTGAACAAACTACGTGTCAACCAGCCACCAGGGTAATATGTACCTAAAAAATATTTCTTAAGTAATTTTTAACGATTTACACATAATTATATACTAACTTCATCACAACAATATTAGGATTCGTGTAGAAATTTCATGTAATAATACCACATGAAATTAAAGACTTTTCCCGCACTTCTAATTTAATTTCGGCATCTAAAATGAAACTCTAGTTATCCGCTTAAAAGGAAACTTAATTGTCTGACACAAAACATGAAATTGACTTTGTATCTTTTCAACAGTAACAGTATTTTATACATAAAAATCAGTTTAATGTTGTCAATATCAAATACGCAATAAATGTTGAAACCTGTCTAATTCGACACCCTGTGGGATCCAACTAATTCCTCTGGTTAGACACAGTGTCAGAATATACAAGTTTGATTTTGTAGTTTTTATAAAAAATGATCACAGATGTATATCGGATATATATAAACTCGCCAAAGTTCTATCATTTCGTATGGCTGCCATCTATAAACTGTGTTGACAATATTATTGTAATCTAAAACATAAAGGGATTTGTATAAGTTGTATAACTTGTACCCAATCCCGTTGTTATTTTCAGGTAATAAAATATGTTTAAATAAAAAAATACAATATCGGATAAATATTAGAATATCAGAATAATCAATTGCCAGATTGGACAGGTAATACATATCGAATTTAAATAACTTAAAATAATCACCCACAGTGCATAACCTATCGAATTTGAACATATCACAATTTCATAAGAGTGTCCATTTCTTTTTCTAATTGTCTCACCATTCGGTGGTTCATGAAAAGAAGTTGACCACCCGGTAAAAACCGGTTAAGCACAATAGCTACCTTGTCTGGTTTATTTGCCACTTCAATCGGTTGATGTAAAAGTCGTAAATGTTCCTGTAAAAATCTTATCAAAATTTTCAGAACGTTTTCTGCCAACATCCGGTTCTCGGTCTCGTAACAAACGAGAGTACAACATGTATTCCCGGTGCCTTGCCACACGGCAATCATATTGTCCATTTCCGGTAGACGTAGAAATCCCTGCTCCATTTCCGGTAAGGTGTCTTCATTACTAAGTCGCTGCATGTCTTGCTCAACCGTCCGGCTACTGACGGCTCGCCGGAACTGGTATTCCGAATGTACCTGCAAAGTGAGGTATACGTGTATTTGTTTGAATATGAAAATAACATCAGGTCCTGATCAGATCATCTTTACTTTTTTTCTTCTAAATTACAGTTAGTTCATTCTCGATCACTAAAGGCACGAGGTTCGTGGTGGGACACCTTTCTCCGATATAATTTTATAAAATCAATTAGGACACCATATATTTTTCTAAAAAACACATGATTCCAATTTCCGATAAAAAATAAATAAGAAAAAACATTTGCCGTGAATCATGACATCTCATAGAAAAATGTAGAGAAAAGCAGCACAGATACAATCACACCAGAATGTTCACTGGAATAGGAACCAAATAAATAATGGTTGATTGGAGAAAATGGGATCCTGCAGAGTTTCGACATTCCTTCATTATAAAATACATAAAATGTTCTAAGATTATATTTTTTGTTATAGAAATTTCGACTTTCCACGAAAACCAGCAATGAAATCAAATACGAAAAAGACAAATACATGTACCAATATAAAACAGTGTAAACATAAGCCTTAAAGGGCATGACATTTTATCATATTAAGAAGGTTTTGACCTGTCAGGATTAATTAGAATTTTAGGGTTAAGATCAGCATTTGGGTCTATTTATATTATTTAAGAAGGGCCATGCTGAGTGCGTGTGATAAAATAAATACTACACGGTGTTCAAACAACGGATTGAAAGTAGATCAACACATCTAAGTCCGAGGTTAAAATACAATTTCACAAGCTGATGGATACAATATATAGTGAATGAGGTAAATGGTTTACATATACTGTAATACGGGGTTTCGTGCCGTTTTTTCAGAACACGCTTGTAAGTTACCCCTTCTTGAACCTCTCCAGATAGAAAAGTGGGCGTGGCTTACCTCGGAAGCTACTTCTTGTACTTTCTGTTTACGGAGAAACCTCAAATCACTGTCCGATGATTTCGTTCCTGTTGTGTCTCGTTGTTCAACATCATACACTTGTTGATACAACACACGACACGGCCCCGGTAGCAGAGTATGTATGATAAAGGCGTTCACCATCTTTCTGATAGAACTGTGCGGAGCGGTGGACCCATGTTATATTGTAATATTAGACTAGGTAGTTATACTCAATTCCGGACAAAGATAATACTAAATTTAAATGCGGTACACAATTTTTTCCGGATTATACATAATATATAAGATGTACGTAAGATATACATTTAAAAGAAAATATGAAAATAATAGAAGTATATAAGATTTTGTTTTTAAATGTTCTTCCCTCCACCCAGCCCCAGCCCCGGGGTCCATATCTACCCCAACTCACTGATTCACATTAGCATCTCTGTTTTGCCCTTCCCTTCAAATAATCCCGGATCCACTCAAGGGAGGGATTGTTTTACCGGCTTGAGTAGGAGCAGTACCAATTAATACTGAGTGATTCACAATACAAATCATACTTTTGTGAACTTATGTTTTATAGGCCAGACAGGTACAGTAGAAGTGGTTATAGATTTATAGATAATGTAATATAGAAAGTAACCTCGTTTAAAGACACGCGGTATTTGGGTTACATGTTAATTATGTATATATTGAGATACCGAGATAAATGTGGATATGTATAGTCTAGACAGGCAATAGTATCACCTACTGTCTATATACTCATCATTACTGTGTATATTACAGGCGCGTCTCAGTTTTTAGGTCAAAACTTAAAAAAATCGTACGTCTTGATAAGACACGAAAAGAATCGAATGTGTATATCTTTATAATATTGACCCACGCCCCATCCCCACCCCATCCACTTCACCAAGTCTAAATAAAAATAAATATTCGATCACTTACTTTGAATAGAAAAACATGTATTTGTTATTTTATTCACAAACATTGAAACTGACCCATTTTCGATGAACAGACGTGATAACAACAATTCATAACAAGTTAAAACTCTCCATGACAACTGTTCTATGGAATAATAACAAAAATAATCAGTCTAACCAACAATCGGTCTTCATAGACAATCTGCTGCTAAAATAAAGTAAACACAAAAAGACCGTTTTATTCAAGGGTTGAAAATTAATTTCCGGAAAAAAGGTTTCATTTTTACAATATCTATTTGTCACCAACCATAATCTGCTGAATGATGCTCCGATATAATTGGTGTCGGTGTCCAAAACTGACCACGGCGGTCAGTATGTAAAGTTCACGCTATATGCCTTACAGTAAAGAAAAAGAAATGACAGCTGCTAATGGGGGCAGAAAACGAAAATCGTTCCCATGATAATACAATTATATTGATTGTGTCGTTAATACCTCAACAGTAACTGAGTGATTGAAGGTATACTCCGAATAAAAAAAAAGCTAGATATAAAAATATTGAACGTAGTCTTAGAGTATGTACTGTATGTAATTCAAATGATG
>NW_018485158.1:0-4330 GCF_002113885.1 Mizuhopecten yessoensis
AAGAATTCCTCCTTAACCAACAGGTGGATTTCATTGAAACTTTGCGTGAATGATCGATATCTTATGTAGTTGTGCGCCGGCATTTAAATTTTGGATTTCGACCCTTTTTTGATGGAGTTATGCCCCTTTGTGCAAAATATTTGTCCATGCAAGGTTTTATTTGTAAAGATTGGTTAATATTGCAATTTCTTAATTACCAAAATAAATGTGTGCCAAATCTGAACATATGTAAAACACATCAGAAATTGGAACTTATTTATTTAGTCGGTGAACAATAACAAACAATTTTGAAGTAAAAAAAAAAGGCCCCAAAAAGCATGATTAATTTGTATGATTCTAGCTTGAAGAACTGAAAGCATTGCTTATCTGATGCATTTTCCCTCTTATTTGTGTTGTTCTGTTCACAGATTACTTGTAGACAGAGCTTTCACACCTTGGGACAATGAGCTGTGTCGAACAGACTTATCATCATGTTCCGGAACATCTTCAGGGATAGCAGGGGATTACGTATCATATATCAGGGAAAGAAAAATGTAAGTTATGCTATTGTAAATCACTTCAGTTTGACTACTTACTCTTTTGCAGAACATACTGAAACATGAGGTCAAAGAGCAGTGATACTTGGCCATTGTTTTATAAGATAATAAGGTTAAACAACCTTGACCCACTAAGATGGGTACAAGATTAATATTTGTTAAAACCTTTAAATATAGATCCATAAGGTGTAGAGTAATTATATTTTGTCTCTTGTGTAAGTTTGCTTGTCGTCATGGTTTTTAATTAAAATAAATTTGACCCATATTGAAGATGACAGATGTGATTTGTTTTTGAAAACGCTATTCAGTAAGAGGTGAGTGATGCAGGGCTACTCGGACCTTTAGTTGTTTAGTGCTTTATAATTTGTATGCAGTGATTTTTTCTGCCTGCCTTTACAGCCAAATACAGGCTGCTTCCCCTAGTAAGAAAAATATTTCATTCTCCAAAAAATAAAGAAAAAATGATTTACCTGATTCATGTAGGAAAAGGGTGTTGTAAAATTTAGGTAGAAAACAAATGCTGCTATGCTATTGCTGTGTATTTTACTGCTATCTGAATGATCCCCTGATGGAGCTGTGTAAAATTTAAATTTAATTTATAATTTCTATTTTCGCAGACCACATTTTCGTCCACATTCACCAACCATGGATGACATGATATCACATGGGTCCAATGTTACTAGTGCTGAGGAGGAGACGGAGTTTAATTTAGAAAGTTTTCAGTCTCACCGTGAACAGCTACTGCAGATGCAGCGGGCACAGGAGGAACAATTACGCAAGCATGACACTCTAATTCTGGACAGCTCGTGTAGCAGTGAACTCGATCATTCCTTTTCTTCTCAACCCACCTCAAGATTCACACTTGATTCAGAAAGTGCAAAATTTGCGGTGTCTGCAGTACTTAACACATCGCAACTTCAAAGTGCAACAAAAACTGGTGCTAGTACACAGTCTTCATCATTGTCATCTTCACCGTCAGTAACATCCACAATCTCAATAAAAGCCATCAAACCAACGTCTAGTGTATCGGTTGTAGCCAAACCTCTACCAACAGTGGCAATTTCTGCAGTGTCGCCTGCAGTCACGTTGTCATCACCTTTGGCATCTGTTATCCCTACAACAAAGACTTTGTCCAATGGACCTATATCAGCACAAAGTAAGACTGCAGAGTGTTAAAATAAAATAATAAGTTTGTTTTCTAGTTTGTTGGAAAATGTTGTGTACATTTTGTGCAAGAAGTGGTAGTTCTATTATGATCATAGATGAATTTTCAGGGAAAGTTTCACACACATATTTCGACATCCTATGAAATATTTTTTTATGAAAATGATTTCTTTTTAATGAACTTTATTTACTATTTAATGGTGAGAGGCACCATTAATGTGTATCAAAGCAATAAGTATAGCTCCAAAAGGATAACATTTTCATGCAACTCCATAGTTTCATATTCAGATGGAAGGAGCTTTGTTGTCAGATTTCCTTGAAAACTCAGGTTTTATTGTAGGAAGCTTTATTGGTTTACTTTGTAGGAAGAAATCAGGGTTTCCGATCTGCTACCAGTAATTTAGGCTTGCATTTGAGTGAAAAAATGAAAAAAAACCTATTGGTTTGAGTTAAGAAATAGAAAATGTATAGGTTGAAAACTAGATAGATACTAAAGTTAAAAAAAGAATGTCCTTTAAGTATTTCATCAAATGTTGATTCTGTTTCTTAACTGGTATACTCTTCATTCCAACAGGTAAAATCACAGGGCTTTCAACGTCACCGGCAGCCACAGTGTTACAGTTAAATTTTCCAATCAGCAAAAACAATAACTCATCTGCTTCACCACTGACTACCACCAAAGGTTTATCTTCTAGCCTGACCTCCTCCTCCTCATCATCCTCATCATCGTCTGCGTTCACACCAATCAATTCAATATCAAACAAGACTGTCTCGGCCGTCAGCTCAAATCTCCTGAAAAATTTCTCTAAGGCTGCACCACTGGAAAGTATGAAGTAAGCAGTTCTGAAATATTGTTACTATATGGGAATTCAGATGTGTTATGAAACTTAATTTCCACTGAATTGCAGTATTGCAATCTTTAATTTTATCTTTTTAGAATCAAGTTAAATCTAATTACCCTGGTAATATGTTTTTTGGGGGGGGGTTTAACAATGAAAATGTCTATCAGCTTAAGACTTTTCAAATTCAACTTTTATATCTATATTGTAGAGTGTAACAGACCTAGAAAATTGAGGATTGGGGAATTTTAGAAATTTTCAAAACTATCATGTTGGACAAACACCAGAAATTTAATTATTGCCATCTGTAGCATCGTCTAGATGTGTACATTCACTTTGTTTCAAACCAAAACCCTGCAAATTTTAATTTGGCCAACCCAAGGGATCAAAATTCAAAGTAATGTTGGTATACAGATGTGAAAATCTCCAAGAAAGACAACCGAGACTAGATGTTCCACAATAGCATGACCTTTAGATTTATTGCTTTATGTAGCCAAATTAAGCACTTGTTTGGGACCCCACTTTGAAAAAGATGGCACTATCACCTGATGTTTATAAATCCACTTAGTATTGATGTTAACAATCAGTTTGAAGTGGAAACTGATAAATAGTTGGGGATATTTTGTATTCCTGTTTAATGTCATTTCTGTGGTTCCCAACTTTTTAAGTTTCTGTGGGTTGACATGAACATTAAGTTATTGCATAGGAATATGAGAATTGATGACTGTAACTGACAATAAACTTCCTTTCTAGGCAGAACCATGACGAAGTGAGTCGTCTGAATAACATGAACAGTATAAAGCATGACATGGCGATGGATGTGACCTGATGGTATAGGGTGATCTGTGTTCAGCAGACTGTGATCTCATACAGCCCACCAAACTGGCACAGCGGCCACACACCAGCCAGTGTCACCCAAACTTTGACATGCTGGTGTTGTCCATGGTCGTAACGACAAGCAGGATTGTACCAAGTGCAGGGGAGGATATCTTTGAGACCTAACAAGGAGGAGTATGAAGTTAGATGTACATCAAGAGCTAGTGTTCAAATAGAAGAAAACAATACACCCTCAAAACTATTTCATCTCCTCCTGTGTTAGTAATGTGAGAAGTAATTTGTTTCTCAGATTTCTTCTAACTGATTTTGAACGTAAATATGTTGTAATGCCAAACGGAGAAAATTTTGAAATAACACTGTATGTGGAAATAAATGAAACAATTGTTAGACAGCAGTGATGTCTAGTATAGTTTTGATTCCACAGCAGGGAGTAGAATGTTTTTGAGTAGTTTTGATTCCACAGCACGGAGTGGAATGATTTTGAGTAGTTTTGATTCTACAGCAGGGAGTGGAATGTTTTTGAGTAGTTTTATCAACAAGAAGTAAAACCACATCAATACATTTTTAGACTCGAAAAGCTTAATATGAATTAATCTCCAAAAAATATTCCTGAGAGGAAAAACGAATCAGTCTAGCAAATAATGGACTTGACAATATGACTGTTTTGTTTTGTAAAATGCTATCAATTTTGCATGATAAATAGAGCAATACTTTTTTCAAATTTCTCCAAATTCTGCAATTTAAAATGTTCGTATTTAATACTGTTTATTTATGCCTTTATTGTTAACCCACCTGTTGTTTCTGTCCGCTCTGAAGTATTCAATCAAAAAGAACTAGAAATAGGGTTTCAGTATTGAAATAGAGACACAAGCATGGCATGGACTGAATGTTCATCTTAATTTAAATTTTCTAATTATTTAATAAAAAGATAATTATATGAGTTTTCATTGCCTT
>NW_018485159.1:0-4337 GCF_002113885.1 Mizuhopecten yessoensis
ACAGCAGGACAGAAGACGCCAATTAATATCAACATTGTATATTCCTACTTGCTGAAGAATGGCTACTTCCGGTTTTACTAAACAGAATTTCGTCGACATGAAACCTTACGGTCTTTTAAGTAATACTTATTTGAAATACGGGCTACTAAGCGTGCCGAATTCTGGATCGACCTCCACCCTGTCTATCGACCCGATGGACTATGCCAATATGCAAATTAGCGTGGTCCGTAGGCGTCAGAGCGCCCTGTACGGCCGTTTGATGTCTGCTGTTAAGGGGACTTATTCGCCGGATTATGCCTGTGCATTTGGCATTCGACATTTATTTGAATATACAGTATGTATATTGTAATGTTAAGTCATGTTCGCTATAGAAATGGTGTGAAACGGCACATTTACCACTTAGTCTGTCGCCGATTACGACACGGAACGTGGCAGTGACTGCACATTACCCCTGGGTTCGACAAACGGGACATGTTTATACGTCTAAATGTTCTACACAAGTTTTACTCCGCTACATTAACTCAGAATAACAACCCTACTTAGGTTTTGATCCGTGCGACACCAAATTCTCAACTTACACAGATTTCAGCTACAACATTAGAGCACTATTGAATACTACGGCATTTTGTTTATGAATATTCTTAATTCGAATTCACAAAATATTTTTGCAGCGAGAACAATGAAATAGACCGCCGTTTCCGCAACAACTTAAATCAAAACGCCAATAACGCCCATCATTAGGGTCAGCAGATTGCCTGAAACACTGATCTATTTATGTAAAGTGTCATCCTATATATAGCTTGTAATGAAGGTATGTTGATGATGTTTGAAAGTTATAGCGTGACCTGTTCATAATCGGATAACCCTGCATATAGTAACAATGTATTACCCAGATCTCTCCTCCCGAAATAGGCCGACATATTCCAACCGCGACGCCTTCTCTCGATCTACATTGATTACAACATCAAGCGTTAGAGTGAATCTGATTATTATGGCATTTTTTGTAAATATTATCGGCAACAGGGCGCTATTTACACTTCCGGTTTTGTGTCGAGTGTGCACTCTGTCAAAATATTGCTCACATTGTACGAAACTCGGCCAGGTAAAGGGAGATCCAGGTCACCCATAGCCAAACCTCTCGTAGGAAGGTGCGTCATATGTAGGGTATAGATTCGATATTTCCCAAGTAACTATGCAATCTTTTTAACTTATTTAATTATATTTTAAACATATTGAAGTCGCTTTTGTTGTATTGCTTAACATTATCAGAAAAAGTGTTGGGAGAATTTATCATAATTAATTTGTCTGAAAACATTTTGTGTTTTTTTTTATAACCCTATAGAGTTTTTTGTACAATGGTATCGGTAGTATCGGGAGTAAAAGTTTAATACCCTGGTGTGATCAAAAGATTCGGTCCGTTGGACGGGAAACGTTATCTAGCTCCTAGCAGGGCCGCTAATATATGATATACGGGCCAATGTAAAACGTTATGTCTGGTCGACCTATTGGTCGGGGTGATAAAGGCCAAGGGACTCCGATAAGTTAACACGTATATCGTAATATATGGCCTTATAAAACATAATAAGGTCGTACTAACCTACATTTTACTGTTCTATTTCAGCTGGTAATGGAGACATATATGTCTTTAATATATGTCAGCTTCAAACTGTCATGAAGGCGACAGCTTCCATTAGAATGGTAAATAAAAGCCGTACTCTCACGGTTAACACATTCCAGCGCATACTTGATTTATTTATTCATACTTACCTCAAATTGACGACGAACCATAATAAATGAAATTTAATTATATTGATTTAAAAGGTGGTTTTAATTGTATAGGAGAAACAATTACCACTCTGTCATCTTTTGTCATATAACATAATTAAGAATTCAAAAAGCTCAGATAATGATTGGGTAACACTTGTGAAAGTATGTATGCTGGTAGCAGGGTAAATGGTAACGTGTTTCTGTCCAAAGTCTGTTGTATATGTGTGGATGTTGCCAGCATGGGTAAAGGTAGTGTGTTATTGTCCAATGTAGTTTTGCTATCACGAATACTAATTTTATGGATTGTCAACTAAAATGTCGACACTCGGCGGCTTTCATTTGTATTCGCCTCTTCTAGCTAGCGGAAAGGTTTGTAGAATTGTTCGTAAGTGTGGTCGGCTGCTCTATCAGATCGTTAATCTTCCCGAGATAGTAGGCTAGTATGGTCGAGTATTGCGTGTGCTCCTCCGTTGCCTTTCGTCCTTTGCTATCTCAATGAGCACTCAATTAAGCAATATTAATCTTCGGGGTGGGATGTTCAGGGGCTAATTCGCTCCCTAATGAGTGTGACTTTCCCGTAAAGGATCAACGATCACAAGGAGTTTTTTTCACTCTTTAAATGCAGAAAGAATAGGTCTTGATAGATTTCAAAGAATCACCAAAGCCAAGACTCGCAGTAGATCTGAGATATCAATTAAAGCTGTCAGACCGATTTTCCGCTTGTTGGTAGATGGGTGTGATGTGTTACGGGCATCCCCCGGGCTGTGTAACGGGTCCCCCGGGTTGTGACCCCGACTAACTCCTATGTACAGAATATCAACGCCACATTAGGCAGAAGATGTATCGGAGATAAATGTCAGGCGGGTAGGTGCAGACAGTAGCGGCCGTCCCGGTAAGGTGATAGTATAGATGTACAGTGTGCAGTGTCATAGTTATATCATTCTAGTATAAAATTATAACTCTATATAGGATAAAACTCGAATTAACAAATGAAGAATAATTGCAAAGAAAGGCAAACGACCTACAGGGAGATATACAGCAAGCGTAGCTATTCGCCCTTGGGCTTGATTTTTTACCAAATGACCTTCCTTCATTTTGGAACTTTTGTTCAATAAAAGTGAAGCTGGTTTATTGGAGATTTACAGTTATATCACTCCACAATACCTAATGGCATGGTATACGAAATTTCAAGAGAATGACGTTTTCTATCGGGGCAAGGGACTGACAATACTTTCAGTGACCAAGGTCAACCCCAATGACATAATGCTTGGATAACCCCCTTGATGAGCAGCCTCTGCGGTGTTCTCCGAAAGTTGTGGCGTTAAAATCCCATAGGACGTTGTTGAAGGGGAAATCTTACGGGCTTTTATGTCGTCTTTGTTTCCCCCTCCTTTTCTCTTTCATTAAAGACAAGGTCACACTGACATAACCCTGGAGTTACCATAAAATTATCATATTTTGAAAGGAATACATCTCGGATACGAATACCATATCGAATGACCAAATGAATACAGAACACCTTATTTAAGTACTATATATACAGAACACCTTATTTAAGTACTATATATACATTTAAGTGTGAGACAGACGAGGTCAAACGAGCCGGCCGAGTTCGTTCTAACAAGGTCAAATAATCGGGTAATCTAGTAAAATATTATAAACCAATAGATTACGACTTTGACATAGGCGGTTATTTGTGACCAATTAGTATCTTCATTTAGAAACTTCAATGTGTCTCATTTCCGCCCGCAAAAAGAGGAGGCCACAACACTGAACAACTCGACACCCTTGCGACTAGTCTGTCCTACTAGCAGATTAACGGTGTGTCAGGAAAAAAGCACAACGAGTTAAAGTTTATCAAAAAAGTTTGTCTCACCTTTACACATGCTGTAATAAGCGAAAGAAAAAGTTTGGACATGGCTTCCTGTTTTACTACAAGACGTCATAGTTATGATGGTTATCGACCCTTACAGATAATGCTTCATGTCTAGATCTGGTAGATAGTTCCCCTTCCTTCCCACGACGGTAAGGTCATTGTGTGATTATGCTTTATACAACAAAACTAGGTGTCATGATGCAGTAAGTATTTTACTCCTGCATCATCATAAAAACCCGCTAAACACCTACATGGATCTGATTGGCTCACTGAAAACACGTCATATTACGCCAGTTCTGATTGGCTGTCGTTGATAACAAGTAAAATGGGTCTACATCTCTGCCGGGAGGAGGAGCAGGATCACCGAGATGATAAGAATCTTGTCTTGTGGGAGTGATATACCATCATGTCAGAACGTCTAGTATACATCAGAGATACGTCAATCTGTATGCAAGTTGGTCACGGAAACACTGGGGCACGGGCCGTGGAACAATTGGTACCTTAACAAACTTGCTCATTGAAAAACTTTCAATCTTGAACAGCTTACACTCTTTGCAAACTTATCTCATCTTTTAATTTTGTTAATTCTCCAAATAATGTCACTTTACCAAAGTTGAAATAAACTATACTGAACTCCTTAAGGGAGGCACAATAACGCCCGGTATATCACTGTAACGGTACCAAGGTCAATAAC
>NW_018485160.1:0-4349 GCF_002113885.1 Mizuhopecten yessoensis
ACACGTCGTGATAGGAGGTTCTCAGCGATGCTTCCAAGGGAGATGACCTTGTGGTTGTTTCAACCACTTCTGCCTCCCTTGTTATTGTACAGGGCGACGGTTTCAGAGTTTGACTTGTGACACAGCTTTATTCCTACACTGACAGCATTATTTTCAGCACTTGATCAAGTCTAGATGAACTCAGTCGTTAACAGGAGCTTTTCCTGGTGACAGACTGTCAGTTGCCTTGTTGAGTTCCTAAGACTTTGGCTCAGGGTCTAATTAATCCCTAATGGGTAGATGGTCAATTGCGTCAAGTGCGCAGGGAATAGCTCAGAGAATTGCTCCGTCCATCTCTCCATCTGCTTTGTATACTTGGAATTATAGTAAACTTCAAAATGACGCTGATCCGATAGCGTTCATAGCTATATGAACGCAATTTATTTTGGAAATGCTCATTAAAGAACGTGCAGTTGAAATGTAAATAATATATAAAATTGAGTAATGATTTTTTCCTCTACGAACGGGATTGGTGAATACATTTTACGCATCTGTCTAAGATTAGTAAATGGTTTTAAAAACATCAATGTCATAGATAACGTAGTCTAATATAAGGAGAATACTCTACAATGATGTCCAAAATATGTCGTAAAGTAGATAATGTACTCAAATGAAGGTTATACAGTAGTCTAAGATAAGTCGAAAGGTAGATACCGCTCCCTAATAAATGCCGATGACGTCGCTCATGATAAGCTTTCAGGCCTATGTAAACTGAGTACTCAATGACCTCATTAAAAATACGACGTCAGGTAAATAAAGTACTTGCAATCTCAATGACGTTATAAAAATAAGTCTTCAGGGAGATACTATAAGGTACTCTTTTATAGCCTAAAATCTCAATGACGTCATAAACATACACCGTAAGGCAAATAAAGTATTAAAATACTAAAATATCATATAATGCTCAATAACGTCGAAAAAATATGTTAAAATATATTATCATTTTTCCGTGGAAAAACTGTGAATGAATAAATAAATACATATTAAGAAATGGTATCAAACAAACACTAGAAAAAGTTATTCTATGAATATAGTCAGATATGATGATAGGATATGCAACACGAGTTGGGGTGTCATAGGCGACTATGTTGGTATTCACACATGCGCAAAATAAATTAACATGATGTTAGTTTCTTTACGATGCATATACCATATAACATTGGACTGCTCTGCTCCTGTGAATTACAACCAGTTAAACAGAATAAAACCCCATAATTTGAACTCAAATTCGATAAAACCAGTGCAGAATATGAATAAAAGAAAGATAAAAATAGAGACTTTTGAAAAAGTGTAAGGCTCATATGGGTAGGTGTTCCAAAAGGGTAAGCGTCTATTGCGTCATCGACTTTTGCCATGTTAATCAGGGCCAAATCCAAATAATGTTACGTTCTCAATGCAGGTTCTGGGGTAGCAACAATAAGGAACACTGATGAGCATTAATATCGTCCTTCATAACAAACACAGAAATAACGTTTTCCCCAATAAGATCATGAGGGCCACCATACAAACTCGTCCATAGTCTACACCAACCTGAATCTGTGAAAACACTCCCAGGTTCCAGAATTTACTAATAGACTGGCGCTGTCTCTTGTTGCGATCAACAAAGACACTTTACATGAAGTTATGCTTTCCCTCGCTAACCATTAACGACAGGAGTAAATCATGGTGACAGTTTTAATTGCCAGAGTTATTTCTTTTAAGCAGTGATATACGCTTTTTACTATTTGTCGAATTTCAAATAAACCTGAACCATGAGTCATAGAAGGACGAAACAGCTGTATGGTGCAGTGTATTTCTTTATTTGCATACTGGTTCCATTATCAAATTTTAAAGGTACAATCCCCTGTGTTTATTTTACGTTCGTTTTATATATTGTAACCTTTTATGAAATATCAAAACATTGTACAAAAGTGGAAACGTCTATGGTATATTGTTTTAGTGGTTATAGCGATTTTTAAGCACTATTATATATATATATATAGCCTGATGGTGACATAAGACCTCCTTATTGGTGGGTAGCGAAGCATGTCATAGCAAATCTCTGTTTAAAGGTTCCTGTACCACTGACGCTGAAACTGTAACGAAGTGCTGGAAACCTTCATTTGGTCGTGACTATAGCTTTGATAACTCCTTATTTCTGGAAAGAACACCACCCCTTACGGGACTTTAATAGGAATAATGGAGATGAAATAAACAAAATATAACCAACAACAGTGTTCGGAGGGTACAATTCAGGGGAATTAGACCGGGATTTGAACCCTAGACTTAAGATTGTTATGTTATTGCTCTAACCGAGGGAGCTTCCTGGTCCATCCTTGCTACAGCTAAATCCAAACGGAAGTTTGCTGTAATTGGGAAAAATCCACAGCGAAGTTGGGCAGGGATCCTTAAGTTTTGTAGCAACATACTATTTATAGAACCCCTGTATGTGGCGTACGTGATATACAATTTCACAGAATTAATTAACTATTTATAATGACGAAGGATGTAATATTTGTTTGTGGTTTGTCTCGTAGTAGGATTGCACCTGACCTTGCTAGAACGTGCCGAATGGACATCCAAGGTGAAGGACACGGGCTTGGATCAAAACAGGAGGTATATAGATTACTGTTCATAATTAACCATCAATTTATTTGACGTACATAAACATTTCCTCGGTAAGGGGTGCCCAGCGTAAAAATACATTTAATTAAGTAATATTTAAAACCCATTGAGGATTCCGACGCAAAATTGCATTTGATGCCGAGAGTCGAATCTGTCCCTTCCAGGTATCCTACTAGATGTTATTACGGAGAGTCAAAAAAATCAGGTAAACTGAATTGAAATTGTATGGCATAGTCGTGACGAACAGATGATATCTTACCACAGTACTGATTTATTTTTCGTTTGCAATTTTCACGAATTCTTCTTGTATTTTTGAAAAAAGCAAACACACTATTTCGCGATGTTAACACTTTTAACATATACATATTCAAAAGATCTCATTTTTTGGTGTTCTAAAAATATTCAGTTTTACATTGTTCACCAGCTACGTTGCACACTCACTGTATTAAGCGATTAAACCGAATTAATACAATATAGCACATGTTTATGCGGTTTGGTTTTGTCGCCTTTTTAGCTCAACTTGCACAAAGTGCATGCGAGCTTATGGTTTGCTACAGTGTCATCCGTCCCTTACATCTTCAACTTTTTCTTTAAAGAACATCTCTATCAAAAACTAAAAGAATTAGGGAACTAATATTTGGCAAGTACATGTAGGTACCTAGGGCGGAATGCAAGACAATGGCGTAACATAATTGATTTTGACCTTTTGACCGACTTTTTCTTTAAAGAACATCCTCTTGAAAACTAAAAGATCCAGGGAAGTGATACTTGGCAAGTAGGTACCCGAGATGGGGTGCTAGAATGTCTCGTTATAAAGATGACCTAGACCTTTTGTCAAGGTTGCAGGTGGCTTAAATATGTTTAAAAAAATCGCGAACAACAAAAAGGTCTATGCTTTGTAGATTCAAAGTGTGATTTATTTTCTAACATATTTTGTCAGAAGTCAGCTTAGTTTAATGATACTAGGATATGATATGTATCTCCAGCAGTGATTTTTTAACGGAATATTGGTAAAGTCAAAGGTCAACATTGTCTACTGGCCAGGGTAAAAGTTTTACATGGGCTACAACAGGTAAAAAGAATGGGGGAATATTTTTCCATTGTTTCTTATATATCAAAGTGAACGATACAGGCGCTCTGGGCCTCTTGTTGTATTTGTCAATGTGACGCTTTACTGAAATCATTTGCAATAATAATTTTATAGAATAACACCATCTTACTATAGATCACACGTATTCACGTTCGATCGGGAAATCGAACTCCGACCGCCTTAGTGAAAGACGAGTGCGCTATCCACTGTGCCACCAAACCATCCTTAAAAATGACGTGTTAACTGCGGTCTTTGGTCAATTCAATTCTATAAATAAATCACTTTTCATATGCAGCATGTTTCTTACATGTACATAGTTTATGTAATGCGCGTGAAGTAAATTATTACTGATGGGGTTTTTCGTGATCGTAGATATGTAATGCGCGTGAAGTAAATTATTACTGATGGAGTTTTTCGTGATCGTAGATATCCTTACCAATGTCGCTGTATCTAACGTCATTGTCAAATAACTATTGACTGTCACGGACCAATATCTCATTAGAACATTTATTTAGAGAATAAGCGTGAATGACAACATTTTTTGCAAAACTTTATCTCTTTAATTATTGGAAGAATTATAATATATTTGTATATTTAAAATTATTTGGAAAAATAA
>NW_018485161.1:0-4354 GCF_002113885.1 Mizuhopecten yessoensis
AAAAAAACTGTGTAATGTATTTGTACGTATATTTAGGTATATATTTTAATTATTAATGCGCATCTATAAAGATATAGTACATTTCAGTATACTACCTGTATGCAGACATGAAACATTTAAATATATATGTCAGGTATTAACATCGACAGTTATTATTTATTAGGGATAATTAAAACATAAATGCGACGATTGTTGTGTTATCATAGGTGAAAGGCTATACAATACATTCTGTATAGTAAGTTTTGTTCAAACTCGCTATCAGTGATTCCTGTGAATCTAATTGAAAATAAGTATCATCTAAAATATAAATGATATCTACACAAATCATATACATGTATATAAATATCACTTCCTGTATTATTTTATTACTGATAAATACTATGCTAACACTCCATAAAATGATGATATACATTATCATATTATTATTATGGAAATTATCAGCAAATATAATGGCTACATCAAAGTATTAAACATAATTACATTTGAGCATTTGTATTATTGCAAAATATAATGGTAATATTCAGTATAGTATCAGGATATTCATCGCATATGACATTGTATATTTCATGAATATTTAGTATATGTTATCACTATAATTATCACATAATATATATTGCATAGTATATATTTCGTTCTTTACAAAATATTATGATGGTTATGAACAGGATTGTATCAGTATAGTGAAAACATATGCAGTGTATTAGTTGCAAATATATAAAATGGTTATATTCAGCATAGTATCAGTATAATTAATTTCTATGTAGAAGTTGTAGTTTGTATTACTGACATATATACACAGCAACACACTTGTCCTTTTGGTGGCCACCATACAGAACAGAAGAAGCAGACTACTGAGCAGGACAACTTGTAAACATTACACTTCCTTTCACCCGGTCTTACACCAACATGCACCTTGAAGAGTTACAAACAATTTACACATTTTGACAGGCCTTGATATGATACACCAGGATGTATGTGTATGCTGCACCTAATGCAGGTTTCTGTCACAAAGCAGGTGCTCCCATCAATCACCCCATATCAGTGGTAGCCCGGAGTAAACCACTTATATTTTGAGAAAGTTTATTTCATACTACCCTGCAGATAATTACAGGAAGTAAATAAAATATATTCGAAAAGATACCCTACATTGAGCATGAAGATCAAGTGAAGTATTTTTTATGAATGCATGGTTATTCAGACATTTATTTTAATAAATTCATGAAAATAAAAAGGTAAAGCTTTTGTAACATTTTTGTAATTCTGATTGATCAGACAACACTTGTTCACATTTGTAAATGAAGGTAACTTTGACACAATTTCCTGGGATATAATGCATCAGGTAGCACATTATTCCGAAATTTGAAAATCTTCTCTTTGAAATGAAACAAAATATAAGTGATTTAGTATACAGGTAAAATATCACCACAGCCTTGGTATTTCCAACATTCTAAAAATCTAATATCCATTTGCCGACCTCTTGAACAAATAAACAACACAGCATCCATCTAAATAAGATCATTCAACATGCTCAACTACTGACCATGATCTACCCAACCGTACCCAAAATATCATGAAAGTCCTTACTCAGTCCAATCTCTATTGGGATATATTCCTCACTATCTATGATGAAAGATTACAGTGGTTATAAGTCAGGTAAACAAAGACTGGAAGTACTGGCAAAGATAAGGATATATACAATACTGTACAAAGATTGCTTTCCTTTAAGTGTGAATTAGTGACTTTCACGGTGATTGTAATTACTACCAAAGTTTATTTTGTATTAAAAATGAAATATAATATATCATTAAAGTTGTAATTTGGAATACTTTCATGATTGCTAAGTCAGAAATCCAATTTTGTTTCTGCTTGAAACCATTACAATCAGGAAATAATCAGATAAAAATCAGGAAGGAAACAATATTGCACAGACTCTTTTAGAAAATTACTTTAAAAGTTGTATGTGATTATAGGCTACTGAACACATTATAACTGATTTAATAGGGTGGAATGTAAACAATGCTAAACATATTTTCATTGACACAATTGTTACATGAATAGCCAGCTGAAACCAACCTGTATACCGTATCGCCAAATTTACATATAATCTTAGCAATTACTACTCTGACTTACAAATGTAACTCGACTACTGAAACAAAGTTGAGTTAGTAAGCAAAGACAACATATATCATGTATTAGAATAAGTCTGCTTTGATTATAACATCATTTAATATATTATGAAGAAAATAAGCTGTTATTTCATTAGTAACAGAGGTCAGTATATTATGTTAAAATCAGTATGAGAAAATTACCTAGTTACTAAATTAGTGCTAGATTGATTTGATAAGTAAAGGGGAGATTTAGTGTACCGGTATGTAATTTTGAAAGCACAGCCACAAGACATGTTGCTTTATTGGAGTCAAGACATCAATGAACAGAGTAAAAAGCCATTTTAAACATTTGAATTTCGAATTTTTTTTTTTGAGATTAAACAATTCAATTTTCAAAATTCTGTTATTATAAAATGTCATTCCTACCCTTAAACACAGTTTTGAAACATTAGATATGATTTTATTGTTTTATTTTTTCCTCCAAAATCACATGGCACAAAACGAAGAATTCCTCCTGGTCTTTTAGAGAGGCATCGCTAATACAGGAATACTATTTTCTTTTGATATCACTGGCACGACATGTTAATATCTAAAACTGTGTTTTTATTTCGACAAACAGTATTAATTTGTATAATTTTAAATTCTAAAAATGCAAACTATATGTTAGAAACTAGTAACTGAACACATTAACATAAAGTATTGATTCATCTAAACAACTACACACTGTTAAACGTCTGAACCCACTGACCTCAGTTGTTGGTTGAGGAAGACCATACAGGTCCTGTTTGATTCTATTAGCATCTTGTACTTCTTTACTCTGGAAAGTAAGTCATTTAGTGCATGCATTAAGGTGTGATAGAAACAAACAAAACTATCTAAAACAATCTTCAATTAACCAAAACAGAAATAAAATGTTTGATATTCAAATATTGTGCTGAAAACAATAATCTATTTGGAAATAAATGTAAGCATACTTGCATGCATTTATCTTTTTATTGCATTGTAAATTAACACATGCTCAATAAACAATTAAAAATTGTTACATAATGGCTGTATAAAGAAAGAGATACACAAGGTCAAAGTCCTCATATGTTTACTTTTGTATTCGTGTATACAATAATCTAAACATAATGACTGAATGTTGTCACTTTATACTCCACATACTGTTTACCCGGAAATTTCCCAGGTTTTAAGAACAATATTATACATTTATTCAATACAGGCCAAGGGCGAAATTAAAACTGGGCAAATAGGGATTTCAATTGCAAGAAGCGCAAATTTTGTTTAGCGAAACTTTCGGGTATGCAGTATTACATAAAACTTTATTAGAACATCATTAAGGTATATTTGCTGCAGTCAATACTATTTGAAATGACTTTTAATGAATCTGGAAGTGAAGACATACTCATCATGTATTTGTCACAAAACAAATAAACACAAAAAACAAATTTGATTAAGCCAACAAAGGTCTCCAATGCAGGTTTTAGAAAAGTGATCAAGAGTGACTCTTAGAGTGACACTCACCTTGGACTCATACAGTGATATTATACAGGAATTATTTATACACAGTAGGTGAGGTTCTGCATGCATTTGCGTCCACCTAGTGTTAAACTACTAACCTTCTTTTTCTGGACCTTTTTCTTCGAGTCGGCTCTATCTTCCTTTTGATAAATAGTGTCTATCCTTGTCATGTACTGATTCTCCTTGAACTAAACAAATGGGAAACTATAGATGTTTACTGATGCAAGGGAGATAACTCCATTTTTTCCCCCTGTTTTTGGCATTTTTGTTATGTGTATCATAATAATAAAGAAACGATAATACATCTGAATAGCTAAAATAGGATAACCCATAGGAGTAATTTTTGTTAAAAAAGCTATCTCTTTGTTAATCAATAAATGAATGACTTCACCTTTTCAGACTACTATCATTTAGATTCAACCTTAGCTTTATACCCTATACCATTACCATATATTTAAAATATTTAAAGTTTGAGAGATTCATATTGAACCTCAAAAAAGGGAAGTGAAACATCATTTGTACATTAGTATTCAATCATACCTCCATGTCAGAAGAGCTGTAGGGGTCCACAACAGTTGAGCGTGTCTGTGTGGAGGAAAATCGGGTCGAGGATGAAGCGGGCGAGATTTGCGGGTTGTAATATGTGCTAGCAGTTGGTCGACTGTACTGGGTATACTGAACAGGCTGGGACATCTGACCGGTAACTGGTTTGTGTCGCTCACGAT
>NW_018485162.1:0-4355 GCF_002113885.1 Mizuhopecten yessoensis
GGGAATAATATGAAAAAATAAGTAAAAAATTTAACACTCTTTATATACAAATATAAGCTACTTTCTAGTACAAAAAAACATAATGTGCATATATATCAACATGTGGCAACATTGCAAGACTGACTGGTCTCATTGTGAAGCTTTTTTAATGAGTGAGTGATTTGCATTGTTTACCTGTACAATGATGTGATGACATCGTAAAACACATTTTATTGCTTGACAATGACAAAGAGACTATGCAAGTTGGCCTTGAATGTTGTGACACGTTTATACATTGTTTCTGTATAAAGTACACAATTTCATGTATATATATGACAATTCCTATGATATGTTTAAAAAAGTAAAATAAAATAGCACAGCATCTGTTTAAAAGGTAGATTTCTAATATTATTTTCAATATCACCCTGAGAAGCTAATTCTAAATGGGTTCTGTACAGTATAATACTTGAGTATGTGGATTATAAATCATGTCATCACAAAGATAGCTATTATTGTAAAGAAAAACCCAGGGGTCTGAATAACTCACTTGGTCTCCCATTATATCAAATAAGGTACATATTTAGAAAAAAAAATTAAAAAAAAATATAATTACTTAATGAGACCAGACAAAAAAATTGTAAGTAAACTCTGTTTAATATTAACCCCAATTTCTTTATTAGGCCTCACATACTATGGTGGTCACTTTAAGGCCCCTAGCCTCTAACCCAATGTTCCTTTAACACAAGAATAAATTGAATCCTGAAATCTCTTCATATTAATTCCTATAGGAGCCTACCCTCTGCCCATATGAGGCCAAGTCCTTTATTTACACAATGTTGTGTCCCTTTGACCCAAGGAGACCATAGCCATTCTTTATAAATCTTTATACCAACTAGAGTAAAAATCCCTTTAACACATCCTCTAAATCCAACGGTTACACTCTCAATATTAACATCTTCTCTACACTGTAAATATACCTTGACAAATTGAAGGCTCACCTTACCAATGATACATGTAGACTAGGTTGATCCTTTCATGTACTGGGGTACATCAAAAGAGTTGCAGTGAAATTGACCAGCATTGGAACCAGGTGTCGGTTCTCTAAAATATTGTAAGGACAGGTATTAACCTAGTAATTGGTCAGTTCTTTAGACCTGAAACATGACATGACATATTGAGAGCAGAATCCCTGGATTTTGAAGATGCCTATACCTGCACTGAAGGAGTAGTCGTTTACAGATTTACCCCTATTCCCCTATTGGGCTTTGCTCCTTGTGTCCCCAGGGGTTCAAACCCTTTGTTTAAATGAATGCTTAAATTCAAAGCAAATTTTGCCCAAATCCATTCATCCAATCTTGACTAGTAGACTTGTTATGTTAGACAAGATTGCAACACACTGCCAGTATCCGGCACCACTTAAGAATGGACCCAATTCATGAAGACATCCAAAAATTTATGATATAACTCACTCTACCGACCCAAAATGTACCAGCATACCTATTTTGATGGTCACAGGTGAAATAAAGTGGGATATATGCTCTGGGCAATACCTCGGAAGGACCGAAGGACAACACTACCATATACACCATCTGTGTTGCAATGGGAATAAGAAAAAGTTAACAGATGGACGACAGCTGCCACATCTTTGGGCAGGTAAGTCAATAAAAACAAGAAATAATATCATCTCTGACACACAATGTAAAACATATGAGCATCTAGTTGTTAACTGTAAAGCAAAAATTCTTATGAGAACAGAACTAGTCCATTGCCCATCATGTCCCTAAGACTGATGTGATTTGGAGGGATTTTTTCCCTTAACATATGCTATATAATAGAAGTTTGAAAATAGAATTGTCATAGACATTCCATAGAAAATACCATAGATACAAAAACCATGGTATATATGTCCAATGGTAGCATGAACAAATCCAATAAAAAACTGCAGTAGCTGCAACTGTGTGATATGCTTCTTCCATGGGAAGGACTTGTCAGGGAATGTGGCACTGAGACCATAGTACAGGTAGAGGACAATGTGTACAAAACAGTTGATGGCAAGGTAGAAGGCTATACATGGCCAGGGATACAGGTTGTATGATACATCACTCAGCAGCAACATAGAACAGTGGTGGTACACATGCAGGAAGCTGATCTGTCGCCTACGGTGACGAAGCATCATGAAGACCGTGTCTAGTAGCTCCACGAGTTTGGTTATCCAATAAATCCTAAAGAATGGTATCATCAACTCAGATGGGCCTTTCTGGAATGTTGACTCACTCTGAGACAGGCCATAGAGTAAACCTAGCATGGCATACAGGCTGGCAGCACTACAGGCAAAGTTGTGGATAATCAGAATCTTGAAAAGAAAAAAGGAAATAAAAAGATATGATAAAGTATAAGGTAAGGGTAACCCAATAAACTGCAATTTGCTCTTCAGGATCACCACCTTATTATAGTTTTGTTGATTTTTGTGCTAAAATATATATTTCATATGCCGTTTTTATAAATTATCTCCCTTTATCAGCCTGTATTGTTTTTTTATATAATTTTTAAAATTACATCATATCAATACTTTACTATATTAACAGACTAAGCATTTTTGAAAGGGTGTTTGAGCCTCTTCACTGTTAATCCTACCTTCTATTTCAGACGGCTAAAGAACTATTAGGTATTTTTAGTCTGTTAAAATAGCAAAGTATTGATATGATGGAATTTTGAGAATTATATTAAAAACAAATTCAGACTGATAAAGGGAGATGATTTATAAAAATAGAGGGTTTTTCCCATAATAATGTAAATTGAACATGGGTTATTGTTTGCTGAACATTTTATTTTGAGAAATCCTTGTGTCAAACTTCAATGTAGAGTTGAAGAGAGGCCCATTAGGCTTCATAATATTGCTCACCTGCTTTTTTTGTTATGTGACCTGATCCCTCTACCTGAAGGCTATTATATGACATCAGCATACCAGTACTTTAGCCCCTAATTATTCACGTTTCATTGTGAGTACTTACTGGTCTCATTTGGAGAGGGGAGGTAACTCTTTGGTAGATGGGAGACAGCACAATCATGGCAAGGTATGCACAGAACAATGGGAAAGACCATAGTGAGCACGTTGTCTCCAGGAACTTTTGAATACTTTCAGTTGTGTATGCCATTTTTAGCTTAACTGAAAGCAAAAAGAAGAATAAATTAGCACAAATTAAAATATTCCGATATTCCAAGCAACATGTTCAATTGTTCATTGTTGTTAAAATTGAAGGTATTCAATGTGTTTTAAACAAATTCTTCATGTGGTTGCTATAGAGTATTGTCTGTAAAGGTGCGCTCAATCATCTGCAAACTTATATAAATAACTACTAATCAAGAATTAACTTGGCAAAACATTATCCTTAAAATCTTATCAGTCCAGTCCAATTTTATATCTTAAATACTGGCAAATAAATCAACTAAATCATGATGGGAACAAAAGGCTCATATAACCTGTATCTCTTGTGTGTGTGTGTGTTTTTTTAATTGACCTCTTTGACTCTAAGAGTTCGAAGGTCAGGGATTCAAATCCCAGGATGGCAATACATTTTTCCTCTCCTGTTACATTGTTACATTGAACATCCCAGGCTTTCTAGTTGGACACTTTAGTTATGAGCTAAAGGAAATTCTCCATATCTGAAGATAGAAAGGCAACTTTGACACCTATATATACAATGCACAACCTTTACACTTCTCCCCCCCCGCCCCTTTTCCAATTCTTCACCTCAAAGACAATCATAAGTCAGCTTTTCTTGCTCCCAACAATGGGTTCTCCACTACCTTGAATAGGGAGGGTCAATGGCACCAGTTTTTAATAGGAAGGAAGAAGTGAAAGTAAAAAATGCTTTTAGACACTAATTAATAGTCTACTTGCCTGAATAAAAATCTCTAAGGCCACAATTATTTACAAAATGGATATGTTTTCCCTTAATATGATTTTTTAATAAAAAATAAATAAATATTATAAAGCCCACCTGACTGTCTTAAAACTAATAGATCTTGAAAAAATCAAATTGGCTGCTCCTGAAATTCAGTCCGGATACCGGAACCAGTACACTGTATAAGGAAGCATCAAAATAATTAACACAGGGGACACCATAATTATTGCTGGCTTTTGGAGAGACAATTTTTATTTGTTACCCAACATGCTTATGTCAAATAAAAGAACTGATTAACAAGAAAGAGTGTGATAAGTATTGACCGAGTATCAAATCCTCAATCCCAGGCTTTCTTATCAGATGCAGCATGAATTAAAGGGACAATTTAGCTTTTAATATAATCATGCCACAATATCTTTCATGATAATGTATGGTAGTTTGATACTCCTTATGAACAATTCATGTTGAGAA
>NW_018485163.1:0-4357 GCF_002113885.1 Mizuhopecten yessoensis
ATACCAATGGTCCTTCATTTTGTCATCTTGATTTTTCTCAAACTTAGTATGAACGCCAAGGTGATGCCAATGGTCCCTCTCTTTACCTTGATTTTTCTTAAACTTAGTATGTACGCCAAGGTGATGCCAATGGTCCCCCTCTATGTCTTGATTTTGCTCACACTTAGTATGTACGCCAGGGTGATACCTTTGCTCACACTTGATATGTAAGTGTATAATGGCAATGAATGCTCTTTCTGACGCATCATTTGCGATAATATGGGTAGTTTGAATGACTTGTTCAACGGTTCCTGTTACAATTAAATTTGTTGCTTTAATTTTTTTTCGAAATACACTTCGTATAAAACAAACTTCCTTTCACGCACGGTTATGTATGAAACGAAATCGTTATTTTCAAAACAAATGAATGTTAAAACATACATGTTTATAGAATTTGAAAATCGTACATTTAACAATTCAGGAGGCAGAACGACACGAGTATGTCCCTTTAACCATAAGGACTATGCTAATTGTGGAAGGCCGCATATTATGATCCTGATTTGTATTTACAACATGCGCATACACTACTCTAGACCGGCATGGCTGATAAGAACAGTCTGGGGAAGCTGAGAGCTTGATGTTATCACAAAGAAGCTAGCCTTACAAGACCCAACTATTACCACACACAAGCATTTTCCATAACATTATCGTCATAAGTTGTATCTCTTAATTGTCTGCATGAGCTTCAACGGTTATCCATCACATTTCAATTTTATTCCAGAGTCATATTTCAAAGTAAATTGTTTCAAGGTGCTTTCTTAATGTGTTTTTCTTCTCTTTTTTATTTCGTTCCCAATGTTTTTTTTTTTTATCTTGATTTAAATATTTACTTTGTTCAGCTCTCTGCATCGTTATACACAGTTTTTAAACACGTGCTTCCTTTTTCGTATTTCTAGTAACACTTTTCGGAATGTTTTGACTTCTTTTCTAAGGTTATGATGTTATTCCTAAACCTACTTATCATCTCCCCTTTAGTGCAAATTTCTTTCAGCTTCATCCGTTTTTGCCAATCCCTTTGCATTTAAGCTGTCTGTCCTCCGTTTCAGCTGTTCTTTCCGAAACTCAAAATTTCATGTTGTTCTCCCTTTGTTTTCAGTTTCTTCTTTTGTTGGTACGTTCATTTGTGCTGGAATGTCTGTCCTCACTTTCAGCTTCTCTTCTTTTTTTTTTCTTTTTTTTCGACCTATTGTCTATTAATTTGACGTTGTTTGTCCTTTGTTTTGAGTTTTTTTCGGTTTTAGTTGTTTTCCCTTCTATATTAGTTTCTTCAGTTCTTTTTGTTTTTGTGTTTCATTGTGCTTTTCCTTGGTTTCCTTCGCTGTTTTGTTCTTCTCATTCATAAGTTTTCTTAGAAAAGATAACTTTTTGAACCCATTTACATAATCGTATGTAGCTATGTATGATGTGCAACCCAGGATATTTCTTTGGTGTCATCAAGAAGTGTGATATAGCAGACAAATAATATCGTTCTACAAACCCTTAGGGGAGTGTAAGATAACTTAAAGAAAGCCAAAATAGAAAAATAATCGGGAATATCATTGTCTAGACACAGAAGACGTGGAGAGCGATGACGGTGTAATTGGTCACCCATGACACCGGACACGAGTTTGATGAGCTGCTGACCAACTGCACTGCCACAAAGTCGCACTGACCACTGATGGTCGCGACTGTTCATTACTGCCCATCAACTGCATAGACACTATCACTACCGGTCATCTGTGTGTGTCAACAAATTCGGACAATATCTAAAACTGACCATTGGACATTATCTTTTTCTGGACAATTTTACATCCTGTCCTAGTGAAAGAAAAGAAAACAATATCTAAGCTACCCTTCTATTTCTTCAGATTCTTATCTTATCGATACATCGCTGAAATTGTTGGCCTTTTTGTTGATAGCATGTCACTGATGACCAGAGAATGGACATCGCTTGATTTGAGCGGTAACTAAACAAGATATAATTTACTAGTTCTAACAGATGTATGAATACCTTTATTCAAAGTGAAGATTAGACAAACAGGCTCTGACAGTCAGCTGTAAAATTACCGTCTCGTTACAAACCCAGATTACAAAGCCACGCCAATTATCCTCTTAATGTACGGCTCCCTGGTCACTTTGGTAGCCGGAGTGGTCAGTATTTGGTCGGAGTGTCCGGAGGACATCTTTAGACGTTATCAGTACAACAATCATTGTCAACAACTTAACTAGCTTGTAATTACGTCGACTGACCGGCCATCCCTCCCTAATGAATAAGAATGTAGGCTTGACCAGTGGACAGCTTGACCAATTTAAGGGTCACTGAGAGATGGCCAACAGTTCTGGACTTTTCTGACCCTGTCGTGCTCTGCTTACAGTTTCGAGGTTTGCTCCATTTTTTTCTAACAGATGTCCCTCTAGATAAACTAGACCCCAGACGTATCTATCAGACCTTTACAAACAATAAGATGACGATGTCTCGAAAAAAGACGCTAATTATTTCTCCGAAATCTGTTTGACTTTCGTTAATTGATTGTAAAGTGATTTTAATTTGACAGTTAAAAACGTCATTTGCTTTGAAAACATAATTTTTGAATATGACTTTTTAAAATTAAGGTTTCAATTTATTCAACTGAAGATATCGTATACTTTGAAGGAATTAGAACACTCAAAAATATTAACTGTTCTAAGTTTGAGAAATGCGTGTTATTAACTAATATTAATCTTTTAAACGTAAGTTTTACAAAATAACAAGATAGTTTTAGATAATTTTAATAAATCAACGCGTAACACCAAGAAGTAGTAATATACAAAGTGTAGCAATATGTACGAAGACTTAAAGACACAGTTAACTATTTTGAAAATGGGCAGGTTACTGTAGGTAATTTTAATTTTGGCGTGCTATTTATTTTCTCTTAAATTCACGTTAAGGATCCCTGTCTCACTGCGTGCAAAACACTAGAGAATTCTGGGTAGGACAATTGGCTAAATCAGAGGTCCATGTTCAATTCCCGAACGGGCTCCGTGATATTTTTACACGTTTGATTTTTTTTTTGATTTTTTTTATATTTCTGTTTTTTTTTTGAAGTTCCGAAAGGTATGGTTTTCAATTAAAACAAAATTATCAAAGCTTTAATCATGCCGTTAAAAATGTTCCAAATGAATATTTACAGATTTTGGGAGAGGTACGGGGGATCCTTAAGCGACAAAGGCAAATTAACTGTATCATGTGAGCAATTATTTACATGATTTATAAGAAAAACATGTTATGTGAAATGCAAATTATCAATCCATACCAATACAATTTATACACGAAGGTAAAGTTAGATTGGGACAAATATAAGATATCCACAGCACTATCAATATTGTTCGACTTGCCTGTCACAAATGTCGATAATAGGTTATCTCTGTTTAGTTCCGTATACGGGCTGTACACTAAACGTCGACGTACACATTTAATGATAATCTTGTTTAGGCTGTTTTCCGTTTAATCTCATTCATTGCTTCGTCTGTTCTAGATGAAATATTTCAATCTGCAAATACAAAACTCTCCTTAAACACAGACAAAAATAATATTGTAAAAATATATTTGTCAGTGCAAGATGTTATATTTGATCCATTTGTCAATGTTTAAAAGTTTTTGAGTTATTTTATTTTCATATAATTTACTTGTTAGCTATTCCTATAGTTACAATATCCAATTTTAAACATAAGGTATACACGACCTGTCTTGACCGATGGTCAGCAGAGGTCGGAGAGGTTACAGGTCACATGTCACTCCGGACAATGTCAAACCATCTCATTGTTAGAGATCATGGAAAATTAAACCACTTTAGTTTGGAGGTTAATAACAATCCCGCACTAACGAGTAGGGAGGAACATGATTCACTGGCCACAGACAAGGTCCGGGCACTTGGACAAAGTGTGACCACACCATCTATTACTGAAGGGTACACAACCTGTCATTTCCGTGTTACCTATAATTACCCCGTTTGGAAACAAAATTACTGGTGCAAAATGACCTCGGCGGGATTTCCTGCTACTGTTAAATGGTCAGTCGAACTGGTTAGTCCAGCAGAGAAAATGACAAAAATATTAAAAAATAAATAATAAAAATATGATTTGTTTTTCACTTTTCAAGACTTTATATTCTCCCACGTAAGAATGAGGCAGAAAGTACTATTTATATATTGAAATTGGCGATGAGTAATTTCCGCGCTCACAAAGCTGAAAATGTAATTCACGTATCGTTACATTAGCGTTATTACGACGGTATTTTGAAGATGACACATACACAATGTACTTATCATCCAATTGTCAGACATCAAATATAAGATAACCT
>NW_018485164.1:0-4357 GCF_002113885.1 Mizuhopecten yessoensis
TATGAAGCATGGTCAGACGAGCATCTCTACGTCCATCTGCTAGAGGGCGCAGCTTTAGGTGGTCCAACATACAGCAGCAGCAGCAGCACATGTGAGGATTGAGAGTGCTGCACAACTGGAAAGTATCCCTTCCAAACATACCATTATGATGCAGCGTGTTTACTGCAAGGATGACAATTACCATTCCAGGCAAACGTGAAAAGCTTATCCATGGTGGACAAATTTAATTCATTCAGCACCGACTTCTTAAAATAAACTGTAAGCTTCCTGGTACAATGTAGCCAGATAGGTGGTGCATCCCTCTAAGGAACTAGTACCAGTGCATTAAAGGCCTTTCACAATTTGTACAGTGGTGTCTTTCTGCGAGCCTGTAGAGGAGTTGTCATAATGGATCATCACTACTTCTGAATAGTGCTACTCATTTTTCCGAGTGAAAGAAAAGCATTGAGAGTCACAACAAAGTTGTATCAGTCAGTTGTTGAACAAGTATTCGGAAACAGGTTGTACCAACTTTACAACACATCACACAGACACTGCTGACGAAAATCCTTTGTAGCAAGCACAATAGAGAATGTCCCTTACTAAACAGGCAGATATTGAAAAGGGATGCTCAATCTATCATTGATACTGATATAAAGGCAAAGCCATAGCATAAGTTCATTTTTGGGAGATTGTTAATCATTAACAGACAACACACAACAGCATGATCATTTTGTGAAGTAACGTGTACTGTTTAATTAAATTCATATCTTCATATATATAATTGTGTTGATAGTTGCCAGGGTAACCTGACCATTCCACACAGCCATACTTATACTTTTCATTTAGACAACCATCATCAACACCAAAAAAGGCTACAGTATAACATACATTCAACAATATTTATATTTTTAAAAATATATTTATTAATCAACATGGCTATATAACAGTTAGTGCTGGCAGCAGTGACCCTTTTGGCATTACTGTGACACTGTTCAAATTGACAACAATGACAAACAACATTATGTAGCCATCCTTGAAATTCCAGGGGTTACGCTCACTTACGTTCTCTGCATCCTCGGAATATGTTATAACAAAACTGAATTGAATAATAGTACTAGGTATGTGCCACATTGTTGATGATACGAGTAGATTTTTTTTACTCTTTGTTTTACATCAAAAGAGGCATGAGGCAGCTAATGGTATACAAGACGAGCTTTGAAGTTGGATGTCGCTCCTAAGTACTCTACAAAGGACAAGTACTTGTCTAGTGATTGGTAGGGAGATTTGTTTCACCTTAAACCAATCAAATTGTTAACTTAGTACCTTCGATTTTGTCATGACACATTCCGGGGGTATAGAGAATGTAAGCAAGCGTAAACCCTAAAATGTCGAGGATGTACCGCGAGATGTACAATCTTCAATTACATCGATAACTTGTAATTATAATCAATATAGTAATTAGTCTATTTTGTTCTTTCTTGTAAACTCCTCTCTCCTCATTTGAAGATATTTATGATTGCTTTCATTCTTAATAATACACGTACAGTACATCATTAAAGAGACATGTATTAAACATAGCTATAAAATCTATACAAAGTTTCTATCTTTTCGATCTTTTTCATAAATGAAATTTCTGAGGGAAACAAAGGGTTTCTGTGCACCATGAAATTCTAGTATATCACAGCTACCGTTTATTTCGTTGCCACAAGTGTGTGCATATCTATAATCATGTAACTGAGGTAATGGAAACACCAACGTCAACAGGTCTCGACTATGGCAATATATAGTACTATAACTGGTTTGGGTTCATACGAAAAACGTTGAAATATAACGTTGAAATAGTTAGGAAAAAGAACAATATTTATTCATCCTAAAATTAAATTAACAAAACATGATCCTGGAAGCTAGACAACAAAAAGAATGTATGAAGAAAAATAGTTTTCAAGCTTGTAAAAATTTGCATGCACTTAACAAAAAATATTTAATTTCCAATGTTTCAGTTAACATTTTTGAACTATAAACATATAGATGAAGTACTTTTACAAATATAGCGAATATGGACCGAAGCACAGGTGTGTTACAGCATCCCACACTTTCCCTAGCCCGATATCTCTATAAATAATGTTCAAATAAGGCTGATCACAATGTGTCGCTATTGAGTTCTGAAATGGAGCAGATTTATGTTGAGATGTTTGTAGTTTCACCCAGTGTACACGTATGTTGAAGTAAAAACACGTGAATAGATAGGAAATGTTAAATTCAGAATATTTTTAATTGCCATACATTTACTTACAATGACTTAGTAAGAGCTGCTTCTATTTTGTTTATATTCTGGTTTTATTTTGTTTAACGTCCTTTTCACAGCTAACATCATCTAAGGACAAATAGGTAGATTTATAAGCACCAATGGAAGGTACACCAGAACAGCCTGATGATAGTCATACTTTTCTACTATGTTATCACTGCGATGTGCCTTTCGAGAAAAGATGGCCTGCTTATGTATGTATATTGAGATACTTGTGTCTTTTTTTTTTATCTTTCTTCATGTGCATTTTGGAAACTAGTGCAGGGGGGGGGCATGTTGGGAGAAATTTAATATCAAGTACGCATTTCGTTTATAATGTGATAAAAGAGAGGGTAGGGAAGAGAGAGAGAAAGACAAAAATTGATGTTACTTTACAATTACAAAATGTCCTGCTTCTTTCAACACAAAAGGGCATCAAAATCCTTAGTCGGCACCAAAAAAGCATTTCTGCCAAGGTCATAGACATCATAACAAAAAAGTATTAAAAACTGTTAACAACTATTGTACACTTATTGTATCAAAGGATAGAAACTCGAAGCATACTCGGATTTACAAGTAACTTTACACATAAAGGGAGGTAATTGTCAGATCTATATTGCACACATTATATAAACAGTAACCTACTTCATACTCAGGTTCTACAGCTAAGTCACAAACCACTGTGCTGATTATCAATAACAAGCAACTTGTGTATGCATGTAGCAATTGATTTGTTTTGTATGCATTTGATAATAAAATTTATTGAAAATTGTATGCACGAATCGTCTTGGAACTGTACTTGCTGACCGAAAATATGTCGATATGATTTAGAATTAGTATATCCCGTGCCTAGTGGTAGTAGTGTGTAGTATACTGTATATATCCTACAGCACTGTGTTGAGAGAAAGTACAATATATAGAGTATATACAATATACATTTTGCATGGAGTATATCTTGTATCTCTGAGTAAGGAGTATTTACAATACAGTGTATAGAATGAATCGTGTAGCACGGTGTTGGTTATATGTACAATAGCTAGAGTATATCCTTCAGCCCTACGTAAGGAGTAGATACAATATACTGTTTTCTAATCAGTTGAAAGATGGGTTTAAGACAGGGGAGACAACTGATAAACAATACATAACCAAAGAAAAAGCTAACCAACATTTCTACATGTGAAAACTTTGAAATAAGGATTTTTTTATTACTGAAGCCAATCTTCCAGATTCGAAATAGGTTCTCTTAAACCAATGTTCATTACAATCATTGTCTAATTCACGCAAACGACAATGTCAATTTAACTATTTTTCTAGGGGAACCAATATGAACATGATAAATGTACACAAATGTGCCCTGATCTTGCCTCTTAATTTCATGTTCGAGGAAATGTAATGAACACCATATATGGATAGCTCAATCAAAGGAGGTGAGGTAGAGAATAATCCTAAAACAAATTGTGTACTGGGCTGTGAGGTAGATGAAATCGGTTTCTACAGACTTCAAGCAGCCAGAGGAAGTAAGATTTACGGAGAGTTGTCAAGCAGCAGGCAACAAGACATGATGTACTGGCTACGAATTAAAAAGACTAATGAATCTGAGACTGGAGACTTTTACATTAAGCAGTAGTAGCTAGAGTCATACAGTTATCAGGAAAGTAAACATGTACAGGGAGTTGTCAGGTAGCAGGTGCAAATGTAATGGGACCATTGTGTACAGGCTGCGAGGTAGAGAGAGCTTTCTGAATCAGGGACAATGTCTTTAGAGGACAATTCAGACTTATAGATGAGACTCTACAGGTAGAAGTAGAACTTTCGCCATGAATAATCAGACTTTTATATGGAGAATGCAAGGAGGATGTAGTCAGAATTTGGCTGGGAGTAGTCAAGACTTTCTCAAGATGTAAAAAGAACATAACTGAGAGTAATCAAAATTCACAGGAAGTAGTCAGGATTTCAAAGAAAGTACATTGTAGTCAGACTTTTACAGGAAGTAGCTAGACTCTTACAGGAAGTAGCCAGACTCTTACAGGAAGTAGTCAGACTCTAACAGGAAGTATCCAGACTCTTACAGGAAGTAGTCAGACTCTGACA
>NW_018485165.1:0-4368 GCF_002113885.1 Mizuhopecten yessoensis
AAGGTCTTAACTTTCTAATTATAATGTATCTGTTATACGGAAGGTCTTAACTTTCTTATTAGAATGACCCTGGTAATTATATAAGCGACATCAATTTTTTATCATATCGTGATGACTTGATGGATCATAGAACTCAACAGATTTTGCAAGTGTGCTCCAATTATTGCAGACAATTCTCATATATATTGGACATATACTTGTGTTGCATCATTTACGTCAAAAGTTGTACATATTCCTGCCTCTCGTTTCTATTATTCTTTAAACTTTGTAACTAAACACTTTATAAATATAATTCAAAAATAGTTATTTTATCGATAAGGTGACCGATATACATACGTATACATATTGTCAATTTAATTTGGTTGACAACTTATGGTCCTCGCGCAATTGTCATCAATTTATATATATATAATCTAACGTAAATAGCTGATTTTATAAATAATAGGATAAAAATAAGTTATATACAGATATCTTCTCTATAGGACGAACATATTTTCGGGGTAAAACAGCCGAATCGTCGTGGTTATGACTACGGAATCGTCACCACTGGGATGTACGTACAGTTTACAAAGGGGACCAGAGTGGTCCAGAACATGAGGCTTGCGTTTGGCGGCACGGATGATAAACCGGTACTAGCGACAAAGGCGGCGGCTGCGGCAATCAAAGAGTAGGTAGTCAAAACAACATGATCTAGTAAATACATGTTTATATTGTAAAATTATATTATAGTTAATAAATTTATTTATTTATTTATTAAATGTTATAACTTATGTAAATTTTGACCATCTATGTTGGTTATGGTGTGAGCGGAGCGCTGAAACTGCCATCTTCCCCATTAACAACATTCTCGATGATACATGTTACAATATGTTTCGTCATATCTGATATGTATGATTCCGGTGTTAATTTATAGGCTTATATGTTTTTAGATACAAAATGTCGATGATAATTCATCTCTCACATCTTATGCATGCAAAATACCAGGAAAACATGGTGTATTTTGTATTGATAATGCTTTTGTGCAAAAGGTATCCATTTGACATGAAGTATAATACTACCATACGGTTCTCCTTATGACTTGAAACCTTTGTTTATTTTTGAGAATGTGGAACGAAGACATGCTGGAGAAAGTCAGTAATGGTCTGGCATCCGAACTACAAAGCGAAGCATATAACAACACATCTTTCCGAATTACACTAGCATGTAGCTTTTTCCTGAAGTTCTTCATGAAAATAAAGGCGACACTAGAGGTGGGTTTGGTTCCGATCACTTAGCGTCACATATAAAATGTTAATTTAACATAACAAAAGCTTGCAATGTATAAGCATTACATGTTTTTTCTTCAGATTTTGTTTCGCATTGAATTGGTTCAACTAAGATAAAATATATGTATATATATTTGATTAATGATTGATTTCAGACGGATTCTGATAAGCTTAGAATAGGATTGTCGTACACACCAGCTTCCAGTGTGCAAGTGTTCGATGTTCCAGACGATAGCGGTGCCCACGCCGTGTGGAAACCTATCCCTAACGTGACTTCAGAATACATCACTGCTGGCGAAGCACAGTTTGTGGACGACAACCCAAGTGCAATGAGTATGCTGTATTGACATTGGTTCAATATATTAGAATACAAATTAACTCTATAGACTTCTAGATGATGTGTTTTCGTACAATTAAATTCGGCTGTATTCCAAAGATAAAGCATCAATAATACGTTTTACTTTATTCTTAGAAATTTTCGTCGCATTTAACTTTCGCCATTTTCGCCCTCTGTCATACGAGCGGAGTTGTCATTACAGCGATCATATAATCATAAGGACAAAATTGACACAGGGCGAATATGGATTTTAGCGGCGAAGGAAGTCTGACTGGGTGAAATTTCCCTGGTATACAGTAGTTTTACTTGTAATGTTGTTAACAGAGTGAACATCTAATATATTCTTTGAACATTTTATCAGACGAGCTGTTTGCTGGACTTGTGACCAGTGCACATGCCCATGCAAAGATTGTGTCGGTGGATGTGTCGGCAGCACTAGAAGTGAAAGGAGTTGTTGACGTCGTAGACTACAAAGATGTACCCTGTCACAACAAATACGGGCCATTAGTTCCTGATCACATGCTGTTTTGTGAAGATGAGGTTCGTCAAGTGTAGTACCCAGATATTAACATTTTTTTGGGGAAAGTATATAATGAAGACGTACTTTCTTCTGAGATTGCTTTCGCTGACTCCCCTAAATCTTTGCATATATTTAGCTGTTCAACATATACACTTAATACATACTTGGTAATAGAATGCATGCTGTCACTACTGTAATTTTAGTCATACACGGTTCCCGGGGGACTATAGGTTTGCACTCCGTCCGTCCTTCCTTCCGTCCTTCCGTCCAAGAAGGTTGTTCTGGTCATATCTTCTATACTATTTCACATGGAGTAACCGGATTTGGTGTACAGGGTCATCTTGGGATGTCGGAGTGCAAGAAGTAGGTCACTATATCCACACTTTGACCTATGCTTCCTGACATAATTGTACTGTTTGTTAAATACATAAAAATCATTACCGGTGGGAGACTATGGATTACCGCTATATTATTTCCAAAGTGCGACTGGTCCAATATTTGCTCAAACAGAATGAGTATAAAACAATGTATATATTTGAACCTTATCGAACGTTAGTGATATAATTTTCCGTTTCAAAATGAAATTAAAGCCGGTATTTTTGTCTCAAAGTATATACAAAACATATGCGCGACATATACTAAACAAGTTGTACGCTCAACGCTTTTTGCATGCTTTAATCTTTATTCTCTGTTTTATTTGTGTCCAAGTTATCTCCTTTACATTGTTTAGTTGTTATCGTTTGATTAATCAGAAATGACTGATGGCTATCGATTCTTCATTTGCGAGTGTCTTTTAATGAACAAAGTCGGAAATGCCACAAATAAATGTGTTTTGCATTTGGTAGGCTTTGGAACGGGAATGAACGTTACATTTAGGTAGTACGAATCCTTAACATTAATTAAAGCTAGGGTTCATGTGTAATGGTATTGATACGTCCTTTTTTTGATTTAGGTTTTTCATCATGGACAAGTGATATGTGCTATACTAGCAGAGTCCAGAGAAATTGCAAGCAAGGCGGTCAAACTCGTCAAAGTGGAATACGAACCCCTTGAGGCAATAGCATCGCTGGAGGTAATGTTCAGCGTACACATCCCATTAATTGTTAACTCACGTGTAAATAAATCAAACAGACGAAGACATTAATGCTTCCTCAAATAAATAAACAAATTGAACATTGCAGAATGCACCATTGTCTATTAAAGTGGAAAACAATCTTTTGAACAATGGTTACATTACTATTGAGATACAGATTTAAGTTGATTATGAATTTTCCCTGATTTACTGACATATCTATTGTTTAATAGGCAAGTCTTATCCGCTTGAAAATTACATTGGTGACGAGAGTAATCCAATAAGCTTTAAAATTTGCCTAGTTTAGTGTCATATGCGTTTGATTTAATAGGATGCAATCAAGAAGGGAAATTTCACTGGGCAACCGTACACAGTTGAGCGTGGAAGCCTGGAAAAGGCAGAAAAGGAGGCGGACTTTGTTGTAGAAGGGGAATGCGAGACTGGGGCCCAGGAACACATGTATATGGAGCCCCAGTCCGCCCTAGTCGTCCCAAGGAAGGAGCAGAATGAACTCGATATAGTCACAACCTCACAGGGTGTCACAGAGATGCAGGTAGCTAACTCACATATCGTAACCCAGTACCGAGCCGTGACGAGGCCATTCCCATTGTTGGGAAGATCAAGTGTGTTCATATAAACGTTCAGAATTCAGTTGTCTATATCTCATGAAGTAAATACCCTTATATCGTTATATATCTTTTCCTAGATGTCATGAAGCATACAATGACGGTATTTGCATTTATCTAGTTTGTCTAAACGGATGACCTTGGCGTGCGTTCAACGTCACAGATATCAAACGTTAAAATATTCGTTAGATTCCGTCTAAGGATACTTGCGGTGCAGATTCAATTCTTTTGGTTTGCCTGACAAGGATATAATTTTTTATGAAATATGACCATGACTCACTTTTAAGGTCACAATGGTAAAATGTGATCCATTTCGCTTAGGGTCATTCCATTTGTCATGTAGTGTTTTATTGTAAATGACTATCAACTATATGTTACTTCGACTTCCATGTACATTAAATTCCCCTGTACCAAATGTGTTAACAACCCATCTGATGCTTGACTTTGTTACCCAGAGTTGACATCACCATCTTTCGATGTATCTGAAGTTATGCAAATTTCTCACACAATTCATGACAAAAAAGTGACACAGGCCACTCGGGCTGCAA
>NW_018485166.1:0-4372 GCF_002113885.1 Mizuhopecten yessoensis
TTTGATATAGGATCTGAGACAGAGAAGTACATGTTGACACTGCAATACTCCAATGGTGCATTAAGTACGCACATATTTGCACAGGCAGTGTGTTATAACTCTTGCTCACTTGACTTTTTATCTCTATTTACTTCTTAAACATGCCAACAATGGACACCTTTCAATTAGAATTTATGACAAACGTGATGTATATCATTCCAACCATACCATATTATGGAGTATTTATAGCACAATTAATTCGTTGATTTAGAGCCTACTCACCCTATTTGAAGACCATTCCTTGACAAAAACACGAGACCAATCCTTAACATCTATTGCAAAATCAAACATAATTGTCTAGAGACCAATTCTTGACATACACTAATTTTAACGATTTGTTTTTCTCTTATTGTATAGGGTTTAGTTATAAATAACCCATACTTTCTACACTACTCCAATTAGGGATCTAGACTGATGTGGGAAATCTTTCAAAAATAAGCATATACTTAGAAAGGACCATATATAAACGGCGTTTCAAGCCTCGCTGGTGAAATCAATACGTTGTACAACTTTGTGATTGGTTTGAGAGTACTCTTGGAAGTATTTGATGGCTACTGATAGCCAACGTGTTGTTTGCAAACTTCCAGGTTCACGTTGCTACATGCCGTGCTCAGATCATGATTAAAAACAACAGCTTTTCAGGTTTGAAATGGACACCTATCTTCTGCTGTCTGTAACTGCCGCCATCTTTAAAAGACCACTCCGGGATCCCTAACGGATTCATGGCAGTAACCTCGCCAAGCTGCACTGTGCCGAATCAGAAAAAGTCAGCTATCATTCCGCTCAACTGCACTCATAAACTGCAGGCAGTCAGGGGGCGGGTAAAAATTACCAATTGACACTGGCTGTTGCTCGATGTAGGGTCAAAGTCCTCAGGAAGCTTGCATACACTTCTTACGAGTAGATGAAGCACAATGTCAGTATCAAGTGATGCTATCTGCATGAATTAATAGTTGTCTATTGGTGTCTGATCAAGATACTAAAGCCGAAGGTCAAGGTATTCTAAAATGCAAATATAAACGCTGTAAGGATTAACTGTATATAATGTATGTAAATGGTGAAAGTCTTTGAGGTGAAGTTCAACGTTCCACTTCAATTCAACATAACAAAATTGACGCCTCAAAGACAAGGGTAACGTAGACAAATGACCCTTCTTCTGCAGCTTGATCATGTGATGCTTTTTGGATGTATTGCTTCGTCGGTATGATATTTCTAGTTTTGGCTATTATTTCGCACAGCATTATGGTTTATATTACACTGAACCCCATAAAACCACCAAGAGGTACCCGATTTATGACGCGGCGTCATGTGACACGGATGATCACATGACACCGGGGTGTTCCAAATACTAGCAGTTCGTAACATTCACAGAGAAATATGTATAGAACGTAAACAAGATATTCTATAACTTAGATAATGACTTGATCTAAGTGTGTGTATAGACATGTTCAACCAAGATGGAATGCAACAGAATAATCTATCAAAAGTTATTCTACAATCAACGGAATATTGGAAATGAGTGGTATCCGGTTTGGATAAGTATATATGTAATTGCTGTTTTTTGTGATTTAAAATAATGCAACAAAACAAGCTACAGTCTCTGAACATTAATTATGCTAGCTGATTTAAATAGTAGCATTTATATTATAGTAGCTTAACGAAACAACAAATGTGTCCATACAATTTCCAAATCAACATGACAGCGTCGTTTGTATAACTGAAGTTTGAAGGTATGTCCTACCCCTATGCCGGGACCGCACACAAACCTCACCCAGTACCAAATGCGTTCAACCTTTCAGTTTTTAAACTTTTAGTACAATGTGTCGTCATTTATGGACATGCTTTGAAAAACATGTCTAAACTGAATATCTTACAGTGACTTCTGTAATAACAAATATGTTTCACTAGCTTTTGATCCAGCCCATCTATCAAGTCCACCTGCGGTACTCTCTCGATTCTATCCACGTGCTCGCGATGAGAACATGGTTCTCACGACAAACCCCGAAAACTCAGTGGGATAATCTATAAATACCACAACTATAGATTAATCCGCGTAGGTTTTTTTTTATATAAGAGACAACAATAATCGTAATGTTCTGGTAGAAAGAATATTTTAGTAGACGAGACGTGACCATTGCATTACATTGAACTCTTCAAATGAGGAGATGATAATGTTTGCAATTCCTACGACTTATTGGTTGTTAAAGCCTACGAAACTCACGAGAAAAACATTTTCAACTCTAGCGTCCGTGACATGGTAAATTGTTGATGGGTTAAACTGAGAATTGTGTAGATGCTGTCGGTAGCTTCATCAGTATATTATTCCGAACAGAACTGTTGAACAGGTAAACAATTTCATAAACGATTCCTGTAAATCCTGTATTTTTCTCGAGACGTTCATCATGTAATTATTGTTCAACAGTACACTTTCATTAACCGGGCTAAAATAATGTTTTTTTTTCATCTTTTCTTCATTATACGTTTTCCTCAGTTTTGGAGATTTCTTCTGGTTTATGGTCAAAATGTCCAGTCTTATTCATTTTTTCATTGAGATCGCATAATTGTTGCAAGAAACCGTCATTCGGACAAATTTCTCGTTTAGACCTGACCAATCGTGTTGCATCCTGTATTGTTAAATGATGTTTTATCATGAGGTAGGCAAGAACCAGGGTAGCCGACCTACTCCCGCCTACTTTACAGTTCACCATCACCTTCCCTGAAAATAAAATAAACAGTTGACGAATAATTACATACAACACATTTATAGACAGGTTACTACAAAACAGCCTGTACATTATTTTCGTCTTGTCACCTCTTTCGAGTAGTGCAATGATTTCTAACCTACACGCTTGCTAATTATATATCGGAATAAATACTCCTCTTATTTTTGAAATCTATGTAAGTAAGGGGTACAATACCCACGAAACTACTATTTATTTTTCTATTCATATGTAAATGTATGTTAACCGTCATAACGTATTCGACTCTACGAGTGACGGTTCAAAAGACAATAATGAACATTTTTGATAATTGCGTATTAATTTATATCACACGCAAAAGGTTGCTACATATACTTACCCCCAGAATCGATACCTTTCTGGATAAACTCAGCCGATTTATCAAAAAATGGTGTCAACTGAAAGTTCATTTGATCCATCGCCTCAATCCCGTAATAGCTGATATCAACCCGTTTAAACATTTCAAAGTTAATGTTAACATGGAAGTTAGTCTTCCCCTGGGCAGCGTTCAGTAGGTGGGTCACTCCAAGCTTCTTCAGCCCTGTCCGGTTCTTTGCAATTGACCTAAACAATAATCAACACATAATCATTCGCATTATACAAAGATGTCAATAATTATACAAATAAATGACTTACAACATAGCTTAATGTAACGTGATATAGTCAAAATAACAAATTCTAAATAAAGTCGTATTTCAGTTTAGGTTCTAATTCCCACTGAACCTGATGTAACCTCGATGCACTACACTTCAAGGGTGTTTTTACGACTCCGACTATATGAATATTCGCTCTGGCAGAAGATAAAGCTAACAGTGTTTTATCTGGCTTGAGGTTACGTACCGTTGTAAGGTATCAATCTCATTTTGATACCGTGCATATACAATTACTCGACAGTAATATTGTAATGTGGCAGAGAATACGTCCTTAATTCGCCCACTTGATTTTCTGTTTTCGTTGCTTATTTATATTTTTGATTACAAATACTCAATTCGACTGACTGTTATTCTGTAAAGAGCGTCGCAAGCTATGGTTTTAAACGTAATGTTGAAGCAAGTGAATAAAGGATCCCTGTAGCGCTGCCGAAAACTGTAGCTTTGTACTGAAAACCAGTTTTGATAAATCATTTCTGAAAAGAAAATTATACCTTGTTGACTGTTATGGAAACAATAGGGACGAGATTAACAAAAAAAACAATAAGTGTTCTGAATGTCAAACAATACAGTGGGGCTAGACCGGCATTCGAACCCTAGACTTACCAGGCTCTTACCGACTGAGCTATATATGTATCCAGTCAAGAGAAGTATAATGGTCTACCCGCGGTACAGTTTCATCCAACATGAAATTAAGAGGATGATTCAATACAGGGATATTGTTATAAACTATTAATTTATATGGTAGCATTCATCTTAAGTAAAACATTAATTAACGATAAACAAACATCGCTCTCACAATAATAATCATTTTACGCTATATCGACTTGTCAAAATAGCATTGTATTTTTAAATGCGAGAAAGCCATATATGTTTCATCTTGTCATCGAATGTATCCAGGGGCGGATACAGGATTTTTTGAAGGGGGGGGGGGGGGGGGGGGGG
>NW_018485167.1:0-4375 GCF_002113885.1 Mizuhopecten yessoensis
TCGCATATACAAAAAACCTGTATTTATTAGTAAGTATGTAATAAAATTGTTTTACATATTCGTATTGCTTTGTATACATATTATTACTCATTATTACCTCGATGTTAAATTTGCTTCCGAAAAACTTGAAGTAAAATACAACAATAGCCGACAAAACGACGTCGAGTTAGGAATAATGACGTAACGTTACCAAAACGTAAATTACGCTAAAATGTATGGATCCCTTACTTGTTTTGATTTATTGATTAATAAGAGAATAACAACCTTTGAGTATCAGCCAGTTGCGGCTACTGGGGTAATAATATAACATGTTGTATTATGACAGTGTGATATACGGAACCTTGCATTGCATTGCCCTAACATATACTTCATCACTCAGTAACATTAACTAGGTACTGTATATTGCTGTATTATATCAGGATTATAAGAATAAAGACTTTTAATATTTGAACTTGAACTTGAATGTAGATATATATTGATATCCAAAGTACGCCAAATGTCACTTTGTCACCGCACGAAACGTCCATTAACACAATCAATAAGTAATGTTATCATAGTAGGTTGGCTGTTGTGACCCGATTCCGGCCCGTGGCAAAATCTTTTATTGAGAATTCCGGGAAATATCTGCTGTACTTAAGCGTAATTTAATTTTACCCTCAAACAAAACTTCATTAACTGGTGGGCACTTTATAGCATCATTGGTATATATGTCAGATATACAGATGTCAAAATCAACTTATATTAAGTCGTACGTAATCGGAAATCTTCCCGAGTAAGTCACTTATTTTATAGACGAGAGATAAATTACTTCCCTGATACAGTTATGTAATATATTCGTCTCATATCAGAAATCTCGGTAATCCACGCATGATGTTATCTTCAGGCTAATGTCAAGAGATCTGTTTGTGATAATAATTCGTCTATAAAACTTGTAATATGTACATGCAGATAAATAGTTACGGTTCTATATGCGTATAGTACCCAATACACACTTTCAGTGTATGTGTATAACACGCGTGCAGTTTCATGTGCATAGGACTCAACTACACACTAACAGTTTTGTTTGTGTATTCATTTTAATTGTATTCAATTTTACGTGAACACAAAACATGATATATGTCTCTGTGCTAAAGCGATTGCTTTTTTTAAATTAAAGTTCTTTTTAAAGCAGCACCCATCGAATTTTTGCAAATACGTTGATAACATCATTATTGTAGTCCAAAGTCGGGGCTTCGATCATCTGGTCATATCACATGCTTATAGCCCCTTCGGGCATATACCGCCCATTGCAGTCAGAATCAAAAATCAAATCAAATTGCAGAAAATGTTGGCGAAATAACAAGTTTAATCAATTTTAAGAGGAAGTATGTAGCTTACCTGCGGTTTCTCAGTGGGTTTACCAATTTGCTAGATGTTTATTTGCAGTTGGTCGTGATAAGCAGCCAAAACCAGGAGAATAAATACAATTTGTCGGTACATGTAGGATTATCGTTATTCCGATCATGCTGCCGTAGGAATGCAATTTGTCATTACACTAAAAAATAACCAATTTCATAAGTTTAAAATTTACATTATGAGTGACAGTTTTGGCACTGCATCGTTCGTACAGACTTAATTTAATTATAATAAAGAATTACCCTGATATACTAGGGATTAAAATGAATCCATTCAACATTTATGAACGGATTCAACACAGTGTCATTCTAATATCGTCTATTATATGCGGTAGCTACACCTATAATATGCTTTCATATCAACCTTTTGAAGAAGTATTTAAGCTGTAAAAACGAAATGGCAGCTTTCTACATGACGATGATGAGGCCTATCTGTGCTGCTGTCACTAAATCACGTCTATAAGGCAATTTTTTTTATAACATTTTCTAATGTTTTCATTAAATCACACTTATAGAGCAATGTAAATGCTGAAATTGTCGCTGACTCACTTATACATATAAAAAAGTCATGATTACACTATTGCTTAAACTCACCGGAGCACATTTATCACAATGTTTACTCTATTGCTAAAACTGTCACATAATTACACATACAGGGTAATGGTTTTGAACAATGCTACATGTAGTAATGCCATTGGACCACTCCTGCCTAGCAATGCTTATGACAATTACTAATATTGTCACTCAATCACTCCTACATAGCAATGTTAACAAGAATTTCTTGAGCTGTCAGCACACTTTCATAACATTTTAATCTCGATTTATAGGCTGTACAGTAAACACTCCTACATGGCAATGGTAATGTTTCCTGCTTCTACTGTCACTAATTTGTTCCTACTAATCAATGCTAATGATAATTCCTAAAGCTGTCATCGAATCACATTTACAGGGCAAAACTAAAATTATTGCTAAAACTGTCACAGAATCACTCATACTAGCGACGCTATTGCCAAGGTTGTCACTAAAACTCTAATAACGCAGTGTAACTACATGTTAGATCGAAATGAATCAAACTAAACACAGTTATTAAAGAGTATACTTAGTGTGTATCTAAATTTCCTTTGGCGAGTAATCATTGTATATTGAGCAACGTTCGATAAAACTTACCATAATCGCAGACTTCTAAACTCTGATCGATCACCTGTTTATCGTCATCTATCTACTGTTTTTAAGTATATTCCGGTAATTTGGACCTGATGACGAGAAACACATTTGTATCTCACTGAGATTTTATTTTCCTTCGTCATCTGGTTGTTTCATGATTATGACATTAAAAGGGGTATCAAAGGGACCACTGGAGATTACTAGGATGTTTACAAATATCTACATATTGGAGCACATGTTGGGTGAACCGACAACACTACAATCGTCCGCATCGCTGTAGCGTCACTTCTATGGGTTGTTGGTACACGGCACGAAGTCAAGTGAGTAAATATTTCCTGATTTCCCTCTAAAACTCTCTCAAGCGCTGTCACGAGCTTTAGCCAGAATTGAACTACAGTCATCGACTAATGTCGATAACAGTGCACGTAGATAGTTAACAACAGACCAGCAACTATGGTTAATTTCAAAGGTTTTCATTTCTTGAACATTTATTATATATGTAACGTTTCGATTTGGTAGTGATTATACATGCAGTATCAATCCTATGGGCCTGCGGGCAGTGTTTGAGCAAACTTTGTCGACTGAGAAATCTAATTGCGAACGATTTAACCCCCTTATACAACGTGCCTACATGTATAAGACTCTCATATGTTGTGAGTAGACTTGAGCTATTGAAATGAACCACCTGTCTCTATTAATGATAATGGGGTTGTTCTTAAAGGGATTTGTAAATGATTTAATGAAAATAACAATTAGAAAATAATCAATATCTGTATTTATGGATTAGGGACGGTTCAATGTCGGAGTTAAAGAGGCACGATTTAGTATCAACACATGCTTTTGCCGTAGACAAATAATCATACACACATCTGTGCACTAGATTCTAAGATGGCACGAATGCATTGCGTGTGTGGATAGTATCGCGAGCTTTAGCTAGAAGGAATTATTTGTCCATTCACGTTATGAACCAGAAGAATCTGAAACGTCATATACACATATGTGAATGGCTGCTTTTATTACAAACCTACAACTGTTCTTAATATACATATTATGTTTTCTACAAAACAATTTATCACCTTGCCTGGTTTTGAACGTCAATTTGCCTCTTGAAAACCTGAACCGAACAAGAATGACGGGAAAAGGACATCGAGGACGGTGTAATGACGTTAACATGTTAAATGGCGTTTCTACTATTTATAACCCATTGTTGTTTAAATCTGTCGATTTATCAGTGTGTACAGTGTATTAACCAATGAGTTCCAGCCAGTAGGGAATCCTGGCTACTGAAGAAGTGAATCTAGGGATCTTGTCTCCCATGACATGAAAACTGTGTCACTACGGTGTAATCATCACTTGGTGTGTAATAAAGCCACATATGTACATAGATATCTGTTAATCTCCCTCGCTTTCGGTTGGGGAAATATGTTATATCATACAACTACCCTGAGACCGATTTAACAAATAATTTCGTAACTTACATATTTTTATTTTATTAGGCATTTTATAATGCCGAGTAGTCAATTTAACAATATTCAAAATACATCACATACAGTTGTAGATACAATATATTTATTACATTATGCAGAATGAAAAAAATGTATCTTAATATTCGTTCTTTTATAAAGAGATATCATTTGCGATTTCAAAATATTCCCACCTTTGCTTTGCTGTCTCATGAATATCATATCTATACCAGTACTTCTTTAGTTACCTTCATTCCTGGTTATGAACTAAATTTTGCACAAGGGTATCATATGATTGTCTGAAGTATTCATATAATGGACAATTTAATGAAAAGATATATTCACCTCCCAAGA
>NW_018485168.1:0-4376 GCF_002113885.1 Mizuhopecten yessoensis
GTATCGCAATACATTTAATTTGTATTGCAATATATCGTAATACACTCTTTGCATATTGTGACACCCCTACACTACATCAGCTATTTCGGTAACCCACTGTTTCAATATTAAGAATAATGGAAGTAACAAAGAAAAGAAAGATCGTGGTGTTTTGTACTACATGCGCTTGTTCATATTAAGTAAACTAATTATGATATGTTTTTATCATTTGACATACATATGATACAGGTCCTAATCTAAATACCCAGTGTCCTCCGAGGAAAGCTGATAACACAATGAACTGCCCAATAGAACATCAGTTAATTCATAATCCGATAAATAAAACAATTGATAAAACAAAAGGTGTTCATTACAATGAACTGGCAGTGATGGCTCAAGTTGGAATCTTCCTATGATCAAAACACTTGTTTGTGGACCAGCTCTGTATACTACCAACCCTCCTTATAGTCAGACTCTTACACAATGGAAGATGTAGGGAAATCATTTCGCTGCATAATTTGAAAGGTGAACCCGATGTTACAATATACAAAATATACATATAGATACTTCAGTAATTGCTTATATACATATCAATTCGAATAAAATCTTAGTTTGATTTCGAATCCCCAATATCGTATTTTTTCAATCTCTCTTATATCATTTATCAAAAGGAATGAATTTGTTGATCTCCAGTTTCAGTCCTGTCTAGCTAGGGATACGACTAGTTCGACCCCCTATACAATGTCAAGGACTAGCTAGGGATACGACTAGTTCGACCCCATGTACAATGTCGGTACAAGTGTACGAAGTACTTGTAATGAACCAGTGTATCGATCACGCTTAGGAATGCAGGTTTTATCTAAAAATTATGCACCGAATTAAAACAATGAACCATTCGTTGAGACCTAACCTATAATTTGCTGTGATCGGCTTGTGAAAAGAATGAAAACAGATGATTTCGAAAAAGGTTTCATGGTGAAACACACCGCTAACTTGTTTTTGTGAGTTTATTTTGGGGAAATAAGACAAAGCAAAAGAAAAAATGTTGTTTCAAAATTTGCTGATTATTTTTTATGAATAACCATAGGATTACAGTAACCAGAGTCTTTGATCGGTATTGTGATAACCCGGCAACATTCGTTTTTCCGTAAGGGCTTTTGATTTTAGTTTTGACTATGATGAAACCACTCATGTCTGTCGTGTGTTAATATTAAAAAAACGAGGTGAAAAAAATAAAGTTTAATATGCTGGTATCGTTATTGTGGAGAAATCGAAATTCTTTTATCTCTGTGACTGCAAAGTATCCGGAGTAAAATGGTTTCACTTGACGAGTTGATGCGAGATGATAAAGGTGTTTACTCACGCATGACGGCTCCTATATTGACCAGCTGACCGAAGACACATCGTTCTGGTGCTTCAATGGCTGTGTGACTAGACGAATAAAAGCAAGGTACAGCGTCCATGACATTCACTGCACAGTTCCTACTAGTTCGAGTGTCAGAGACAGTATAGGTTAGATTGGAGTTTGAGGCGAAGAATCAAACAAAAGTAATATTTAACATCTTGTACTCAGGCAGGTATGCAATAGTGATGTTGAGATAGAGACTAATCGAGTTTTTTTTTCTGAGCTTAATTAATTATTTTATTATTTTTCCAAATTATGAAAAGGGTGACTTATTTATCAAAAACTTCTGTAAAGATTCTTACCTTATATAAGGGAAGTCTGGCTCCGTATGGCCATAGCTCACTGCTATTCCATATCTACAAACAAAAGTATTCCGGTATAAATATAAATGAAATGTCCCTCCCTATCCCCCACCCTAGTCAGATCGCGCACGTACATTTACATAATGTGCCATCCTCACACAGATACCTCCTTATTGTAATACACGATACTGTATGTTCATTGTTTAGTACTCCCCCTGTGTGATTGTCTCAAGGACCCCTGTATATTTAGGTATATAATCCTGCTGTAACTGAGTTTAATGCACGCTCATTGCTGATAAAGCTCGAAATACATATTATGTAATAATGTTGAAACGAAATACAAAATGTTGATTTAGGTAAATTTGTTTCAATTATAACTTGGCCTTAGATGCAGACATAGTGTGCCTTTTTGTTCGGGTTTTAAATCATATGAGAATTAATTTATAAGAAATGGAACAGTCTGGCACCATTGCTATAGTGAATGTGTTATTTGTGTGTCTACAAACAACAATCTAGGTTTTAAATGTTACAGAGTTCTACAGATAGTGGGCCTGAAACCAACAAAGCTCCTACAGAGCTATGGAAATCCAAACAGATGCAATACCATTGCTAACAAATACCGCATCGTTAATTCACGTAGCAACGCTTACGTATTCGTAAACTTTAATGGAAATCTGCCATTTAGAATTGTCTGGTAAAATAACAACTACGGCTGAATTTTAGGTACACTTTCAGGAGAAACGATACATTATGATACCCTAATCACATTTTAATTGAACGATATGAACAGCCTTCGTAATTATCAAATAATAACGTTCTGTATGGAACCAAACTCAGTTCCGGAAGATTGCTAGCTTCATATTGACGAAACTTGTTAACATAACTACCACACCAGCTCACTCAAAGCACTTCTTTATCCTTACATTTCTTGCTAAGTGATCGAAATAACAAAAAAAAGATAACTTACGATATGAAAAGTGACATGATAATCCATAATGTCGTGATGAGCGGAAGTAGATACAGGCGCCTGCGCAGACAGACCAGACAGGCTAAACTCATGACACCACGTATTTCGTTAACCTCTTCTACTTCAAGTCTGTAAAACAAAAAAAGATTGCTATCAAATCAAATGTTAAACTTATACTTTTGAAAAATAAGGTCGCTGAGTGTAAATCCAAAAAGAGTTTGGTATATATTATCCGTTCGGTCGGATCTCGTGTTGTTTCTACAAGCACTATTACCACAACAACCCTGTGACGCTGCGGTTGCTATAAACACGATACCTATACAGAGTTCACCAAACAGCTGGGTCGATCACCTTCTAGCTTAAAATAGTCAGGGAATCGAAGCCACATACACACCCAGCAGGGGTCGAGGGTTCGAACACCGGTAACGGTGACTATCCGGTGTTGCGCCCCAGTGTATTTTCTCGAGGTTTTTGTTTCCGCAGGAATTATGAATATTTACAGGCACATGTACAAAGGCTCTATCTGTCATTGTTTACTTCGCGGTTTAAAATTTCCACGAATAAATCATTTGCATATTCTCGAAAAAAGTATTACGGAGATTTTTAATATTATAACATACCGCCTGAATATGTGTTTTTTTCTAATTCAGTCCATTTATCAACATTGATTTTAAAAGATCACAAAACAGAGAAAACAAACAAACGTGCTCGGCAATTGAATAATAAAAGTTTTTATCAAAAAGGAATGTTTATAATGCGTTTTGACCCTCTAATTGATTCACAATACGTGATATATACAGCTTTGATTTAGTTCTCAATGGCATTAAAACTGACAGGAAGGAAAAAACATGGCACAAATGCATACCATAAACAATGGGGTTAGGTCGTCAGCTGTCTGCACCTCTACACAACGGTAGCATGGTCTGAAGGCAGTTGTCTGGTGTCATATACAGTCTCATTAGGGCTGCCGAGATTAGGCAAGCAAGTGGTGAATGAATGCTTGTATATGTATTTTTGTGTTCTGCTCTTCTAATTCAATCGTACCACAAAACTTAAAAATGTTTGAAAGCATATGTTTAATAAAAAAAATGTCTAGAATAAGAACTTTTAAGAGGTATTTATTGAACAAATCCAAACGTGTTTTTGATTTGGTATTTCAAACTTGTCTAGTTTATTTACTATTTACTTGCGTTACGTCATCACTTGATATATGATGTTTGACACGATACCAGTGAGCAACTGGTCTTTCTGATGATTAGTTTTATTTATACAACCTTGTACGTAATCTTTAAAGTGAAATTTGCGACCTTATCTAGACATATCTTGGACCTATTCGCTATAGTGTAATTTTCCCATTTATAATTTCTAAGTGTGCGAGTAACTTTTTTTCATTCATCCCACCATTTGTTTGATGTCTAACCGCCAACCGGGACTCTTTTACGTAATCGGAGTTCCTTCCGCTTAATCACGAACGTAAAAAGATAAAACGGCGATAGGATATCTCATAATTACACAGTGGCTGGTGACGGAACTCTCCTGTGATAGAAACCACATTAACCATGCAATACGACTGATTGCCCTATTAACCAGCTACGTGTGTATATGCAGGTGCCTGCGTGCACGTGGCGGAGTACTCTCAAACGTGTTTAGATGACGGGGATACACTTAAAACAGGGCAAAATTTCGGTATTTTGGAGGCGGCGGTATAATCCGTTGTGGCAAC
>NW_018485169.1:0-4378 GCF_002113885.1 Mizuhopecten yessoensis
TGTATCATTTCAATCAATTTTATGGAAATATCTGTTCAGAGAGCTACACTTGTTCACCGCAATTTAAAAATCAGGAAATGGCAATCAAGATACAAATGCGATAAAACCTGGTGCAGGTGTGTAATCGAGTTTGATGAGCAAACTAATTGTATAATGGCTGTACGTAGAGGAGGTGTAGATGCTCACCTAGGTGACAAGGACAGTGTTTTTTACTTAGCATAAATGGTTTGATGGATATATATGTATATACGTGCTACATCTTGATTGCTTACCACTAGTAAATGATGATAAACATATTTAAGAAATAATTTATGCAAAATATTATTCAGACAAGGTGTAAAGATGTCAGTTGAGATGACAGACTCTATTCTTCACGGACTTGAGTAATGATAGCTATGTCACTTGGACCACTCCAGTGATGGGATTCCTAACCGTTTTATTTCCCTTCTTGTTTCACGGTAATTATATTAAGAAGGTAGACTACATGGACGCATTACCCAATCTGGCTTGGTTTTCTTTAAGACTCTAGTCACCCACACGTGACAATCAGTCTCTGATCTGTTTTAGAAATCCATATAAATAAGGGATTTACGCACTTTCCATTATCTTTTAGCAGTACTTTAGAACAGTTGGGATTCCCACCCTTACCTGCCCTAGCATCACTGATGAGTACGAGAAGTTGTATGGTGCACTGTAATTCGTTTTTGGCAAACTATATATATTAACAATTTTGATAGGTACAGTCAGATGTGTTTTTCTTACATATACTACCAGCTTTCAAGATACATCAATGAAGTATATGAAAACTTCAACCCGTTTATTACTGCAATGGGCTGCGACAAAAACCGCGAAATAAACAGAGAATTCGATTCATCCGAATTAATATTCAAATGAATCGAACGGGAAGAAATGAGTAAATACCAAAGCGTTACCAAGGGCAAATATAAACACAGCTTTGATTTACAAGGAGAGTACCAGTGGAATAAGACCAGGTGTTCTTGACGTGTAGCGTGTTCTGCCACATCGACGAAACCCGCTATGTAAAACTAAGTCAAATCGAAATATGTTGAGATTTTCAACAAGTGAAGCGGAATATTCACCATGAAATCACAATTAAACATAATAAAAACGTCGCTTTGTTTGTCGCACAAGGAGCGTTTCCCAGCACGTATCTCTAAAAACCGTTCCTCTTAGTTCGTCCTGCAATGTTCGATATCTGGCAAGGAAATCTTTCGGATCAAGCCTGGGAACACCGAAGTAACATGTTAAAACTGGTTGTCGGGGTCAGGAATGATACAATCAAGAAAGGGAAAGTTTACTATCGGAAAAATCAAAACCCTATCTTTGCTCCACATAATACGTTTCGACTATAGTTACTACTTCCGTAACTTTAATACAGTTAACTAGTCTTTCTATTAGTATTGTCATTTGGTTATTTATAACTAAACTATGTAATATAGATATATATGTTTTATTTTTGAAATTCGGTTTGTAAAAACAGGTCACACGGTTAATTTCGACATCTCCAGTGCAAAAAAAAAGTTCATCCAATTGTATAATCGGCCGCTCAAGAGATATTGATCATATCGTAAAATACAAAATTCAAATAAACTTCTTTTATATAAAATAAATACTTAAATTTAAAACTGAAATAAGATTCGTTTATTTTAAAATATATCTATGTACGCATGGTATCTGTATTTTGGACAACGCACGCTTTGATTCACTCCCAAAGACAAATCAGTTCATTGCTATTTTGGGTTGTTAAAACCTTATATCGACTTCATCAAGAGGGTAAAATTGTACAAAGGGATAATAGGTGTTGTTGAGATAAAGTACGACCGAACTTTGTTTTGGAAAATGCTTACTCCAGATTAAATTGTGAGTCAGACTTGTATTTGTGAGATCACATATAAATTGATTTTCATGGATTATTTTGCCTTCTTGTACTTTAACGAATATTTCCTGTGAACGTATTGGTAATTGATCTACAAGTATGCTAGCTTGAAACATAACGAGAAACCATTGAGGTTCATGTTTATGTGAAAATAGACGTCTTAAAAACGTCATCAAATTTCAGCTTTGATTGATAAACCGTAGCTCCATATTTTGCCATTTTTCATGGGTACAGGTGTTTTTAATGTTAGTTCCAATGTGTTTCTATAATTGTTCTTGTGCTGGTTACTCGAAAGTCTCAATCTGAGCAAACTTGTTTTGGCGGGATAATCTATTAACTAATATATAAACATTGAAGGTGATTTATGGTATTTAAAAAAATAAATGTATGGCATGGGAAAGAACTTGATTACCTTATGATATCCGAGAATTTAGCAATTCAAGTTCTAATATTACTGAAGTGTGATGGAGCGTTTGAGTATATGTAGCACGGTAGATATACAACACAAAGTTAGAAGGCATTATATAATTTACCTCTGGACTAAACGTCGTTTTTGTTCTGGCATAATTTAAGAAATTTCATGTCCAATTTTTATTCCGTTTATTGGAAACCTTTACGTCAGTTGTTTTTATTATGACGTCATTATCAAAACAAATCGTGTCTGTCCAATCAAAACATTACCTCTTGTTATCACACACGCAACAGATGGCATATAATGCGTAGCATTAAAATGAATATTAATGTTTTTTATCACATATTAAAAGGGTAAAGAAATAGAACATTTTGCACCCCGAAAGATATCGTTATTTTAACCTCTATGACGTCATGACACATCTCGGTATAACAGCGTTATATTTTAAATTCGGGACTGGCTACAAATTTTAAATGCGTATACATCACACGGGTCAGGGAAAAACAATATACAAATATCTCAGTATATGTCTATTAACGTTCCCAATATCTTGAAATACCGGAATCATAAACATTATTTCTGTTTAATTTGCCGATATGTCGTAGATAAGAACAGCCGTATCGAATCACTCCGGAATTTGAATTAATTTGTCTGATTAAGTGTTGGTAGACACAACATATTTATATATTCAGACTCTGATATAATCGACGTCGCTGATTTGTATTCCTGACTTGCTGGTTAATATTGGTATCAGTGAAATTATACATCTATCTTGATTTCAGGCTCTGTTTAACACTCGTGCATACAGAAGGAGTCTGCGACAGTGTGGATAGTCCTCGGCACATTTATCATCGTCGACTTAACAACATCAATGCGGACTACACGAATTTCAAACATCCCTAATTGATTTTTATTGTTTTAAAGTGAGGGAAAGTTTATGTTATTCAAATGTGCTTGTATAAATTTCTGAGGGAAAAACTAGATAGCCGTAAGCTAAAATACTAATTAAAAGGTATAAAATAATCATAAAAAATAGAAAATGATCATCTCATTATACAAAAATTTATAATAAATTAAAATAAATTGTACTTGACAGAATATTTTGCTGGATTTTGTTGATATTTGTGATCCACCGACCGTAGCCTACAGTGGATATATTCATGCGGTTGTACATGACATGAGATCCCGACCATTACAGGTTAATGTATATCATTTATAAACTAGTGCAGTTAAGTAAAAGGAAATTTAAGAAACGATTAACCATGGAATGTTAACATCCAAAACCAAGATAATGTGATTTGAGGACTTTAATGTTAAGAAGAAGTTTACCCATTAGAATCAAAAGTGCCTCGGAACGAATTTTCTGATTAACTCTAATGTTTGCATTGACGTGCATTAGAAAGTCAAACACGAAATATACTAATTAAATTAATTAAGTAAAGTAAAGTAAGTGAAAAAGGTTTTATGCAGATTTCTATCTCAAATATCTACAAGTAAATTAATCATGTCGACAATGTAACTCTCTTCTCTTCATTAACGGCAATTATGAGACCATTTTAGAAACCTGACATGGAATTTTAAATGCACCATGAACATATGATGAATAATGTCTTCAAACCTTGACTATACTAAATTGTTAGGACAAAGGGACATGATGATATATTAAAATAATTAGATGTTTTAGGCTTAGTATATCAAATTGCAATAAGTGGACATTATCGTTATTAATGCATTGTGTAATTAAGTTTGTTTCATTGTTGTCTCAGCGTGACTGTATGTCAATGTCACTGTACGTAAAGTGCCAGTGTAAATATAAGGCGACATTGTGGCTACGTCTGAAATGCAAGAAGTGTGACTTAATTTAAAGTGTCAGTTGCATGTGATGTTATTATATGCAAAGTGTAAATCTTACTGTGTGACTAGTATAGCATTAGTATTATGTTATGTAAATTGTCTGATTGTGTGATTATGACTCTATGTAAGTGTTTGTGTGATTATGACTCTATTTAAGTGTTAGCGTGACTATGACTCTATGTAAGTGTTAGCGTGACTATGACTCTGTGTGAGTG
>NW_018485170.1:0-4381 GCF_002113885.1 Mizuhopecten yessoensis
CCAAACACTCGGCACAGCCTCGTGTTTGGCAACTTAAGAATCTTCCCCTCTGGTTGAGATCCCTCTATTTCACCCCCAAGGGGGTGAAAGATTTTATTAGTCTTATGAAGATTTGTACTAAAATACAAGTACAGAAAAGTTGAAGATATTGAATGGTTGGTTTTTTTTTTTTTTGAAGGGATGCAGGCCAAATCCAACATGACAGCAATGAAGGGCCAGCTTGGATTGCGGAGCAGTGGTAATATACCATTATTGTTTGTAAAAGTGTTGCTTGAAAAAAAAAATCCTGATATTATATGGTTTATATTATATAAATAAACACTGGTGAAAGAATATAAATACTTTCCTTGTGTACTAGAATCAGAATTGGATTTTGAAGAATAGCTCAATTGAAGATAAGTGTGATTAAATGTAGTTTTAAAAAACTTGTGATTAGCATATATATATATGATACCTGTATAGGCTAGTTCTTGTGAAGACATGAAAATCAATTCAGATAAATTTCATTAAAAACTTTGTCATGTTTTCAGCGCTGGCCCCGACCTCGGCCAAACTGACTACTCAGTACCTTGTGCTGGACCACATGAATAACCATTACAGCAAAATTGTCAATGCCAGATGTAAGTTGGACAGGACTGCCATAAGGTTTTCCCCCGAAATTGCCAGGTAGTGAGTAAGTCCTGTAAAGCTAGGTGCTGGCAGGAGCACCAGACCAAATGTCTCTAGAAATATATGTTACTGTGAACATGTGGTGAAAGACCATGACTGGGTTTACATCTCTTTGGACTGATGATACTATGAGATACATATTTATCGTTTTCATTTTAAGCTTGTGAACAATCTCTCCTATTGAGCGAAGACATCATCAGTAGTATTTATTTTTAGGAACGATAGCTATGTTCAATAATGAGTTTACGAGTGAAAACAATTAATCTCACCACTTCCAGTGGATGTAAAGCAACACCTGGCATTAGCTAACTTTCAAAACATAGCATTGCAATTGTAGGTATTCCACTTATTACCTCCCTTATTATTTCCAAGCAAATAATAACAAATACATCCCTTAATGTCATGATTTGAAATGTGGCAAGAAGTTTTAGAAAATCCAATTAGTTCTATTGATATAACTCACGATTGCCACCAACAAAGAAAGGAAAAAAATGGGGAGTTAAATGTGTGGAAAGATAGTAAATTATATTTGAGAAACATATTTATGTGGAAGTAAATATACCCAGAAAATATCACTATAAACAAGATAGTCATTCTTTCATGTTTGCTTTTTCTAGTCTTGATAAATTAATGAATTATTGTATTTTCCCTTTATCTAGCTGCCATAGATAACAGACCACCAAAGGTGTTGGCAACCAGTCAGAAAGGTAGGTGAAAAAGGACAAGCAGATCAAAATTATCTTGAGGAAAAACTGTTCCTATGGTTTTTTCTTATATTATCTATTAAATTGGTGATGGTTTTAAAGGAAATGCAAGTTATTTACACATTTTTATTTTGGTCTTTTTGGACCAGATTTTGAAGTGAAACAAGTATGCAACAATATCTGAAATTTTTCAATTAGGTTAATTGGTGTTTAGCACCAGGTAGCCATATACTTTTAAATGATGTATTATGATAAAATAAAAGAGCGATCTAAATATGAAATAGAAAATGTATTTCAGATGTTAAGAAAAAGGTTATTCCTTTTCTGTTGCCTTTAAACTGAGAAAATTCCAGTCTCTCAAGCCTAAAGATCTCTATCAAAATCATTAATGTTTACACATTTTTCTGGGCCTGTGATACAATGAACACCTTGCTTCCATTATACTATAGCTCGTGACAGGAAGACTCGAGACTATGTGAAGAAGACTGGTGTACGTCCTGGCTCCAGCATGAACGTCCGTCCCACTTCCAGAAATGTTTATTACGACGACATGGACGGAATGGATGACCAGGCAGCACTGGTAAGACTAAGAATGGGCTGCAAAGATTTATCTCTGAAATGAATTTTCTTAATTTAAAATTATTGATATGATCTGATAATACCAAGAAATAACCTGACATTTAATCAGTGATTGATTTATCTTGGAAATGTATTTTCTGAATTAAAAAAAAAATTCATATGATCTTATAAGACTGAGGAATAACCTGAAATTTAATCAGTCATTAATTAATCTTGGAATTTATGAATTTTCTTACTTTAAATTTTTGATATGACCCGTTAGACCAAGAAATAACCTGAAAATAAATCAGTGATGAATTTGTCTCAGAAATGAATTTTCTAAATTTAAAAAAACAAATTGATATGATCTGATGTATGATTAGACCAAGGAATAACCTGAAATTTTATGAAGTGCTTCAAGCTGTGTGTGTAATAAAAATGCTCAACTGCCTCATCATAATATACACGTATGTCAGTGTAACATGTCTAGTTACCAAATTTAACTTGTATACATACTTAGGTACTTAATTTGTTGATCATAACAATAGACAGATTCTGCCTACATGTTTTTAATTTGGATATATACATTAACCTTGTTGTTGAAAAGTTGTTTATTCAGTTTCCTAGAGTTCAGCTCGGAGAGCTTACAGTGCAGTTCCTTTCTTAATTTCATTTATATCCTGATAGTTTCATTTTTTAAAATTTTATTTTAAGCTTTTAATAATTTTGACATTAAAAGTGCCAAGATTTTCACAAAAGAAACCATTATTTCTGCTTCAGAATGACTTTGATCCTGAAGATGATGATGATCGTTTAGTTTTGGACATTATGAAGACAACTTTAAAATCCAACAGGCAAGACAGGGTAGAAAGTACTGAGGCAACATACGGCGGTTCACTATCCTATGATGCCAATAATGGACAAAGTCAAGGTCAAGGTCAAAACTACTACAGTGAAGGTCGAAGCTATCAGCAGCCAGACCCCCAAGGTTACCTTTACCAGGCCTATTCCCATCAGCAAGTCAATAGATCTGGCTATCCCAAGAGGCCCTCATCTGCTAGATCCGTACGATCAGCTGCTAGTGGGGTGTCAAGGTCAGCATTGGCTCAGGGGGCAGCACACAACAGAAAGGTTGAGGATGGCGACATACTTGCCACGAGGAAACATGTATTTACTGAACCCGAGAAACCATTCACACCGAGAACTCTGAAGTCAACGAGAACATCCAAGCTCAGTCAAACAAAATTTTACACCGCTCCGCCGCAGAAGAGGAAGGACCAAACGGAGGAGAAACACAGTGACAAACATTTAGCCGAAAGTGTCCAGAAACCAAAGCCTAAACCAAGAAGGGCAAGGTCACCGCTCAATAGGACAGAAACTCCATTAACCGATACCACTCTGATGTACGAGACTTTACAGAGTAGGGATTTCACCAAGTATAACAAAGATAAGATGGTTCCCACGCTGGACATCTCCATGGACAAGGACCATCTTAACTGGATCAAAGAACAGGCTTCCAAAGCGGAGGTCCGCGCCAAAAGTTCCACGCTCAAGGCCAACATGGAACGAATCAAGGAGAAAGATATGCTGGACACGACCGATATGGGTCAAACAGGAGAACTGTCCACAGGTACTCTGGGCCGAACCACAAGGTAAGTCTGGCCAAGTAAAATATATCTGGTTACCATTACCCAACATAAGGCTGTTTGGCTCAGAAGACACTTTGACTCCAGGTAAAGTTGAAATTTGAATTCTGAAATCCTTTCAGACAAATTTTTCTGTTAAAAATCTGTTTAATAGGTCCAAGACAAAACTGTGCCAGATTTTGTGAAGAAATTAGTGTCTTGATGTATATATAAAACATTGAAAGATAGAAGAGTTGATCTAGTGCTTTTTTAATTGCACAAGTTAAATTTCCTCAGAAATATTCCTGCTTTCAAAACCAGAAATAGAGAGTGTGATCTCTTTAGAAATATTCCAGAAATGACACAGTGGTAGGTATACTGTGGATGTTCATACACATGTATATATCAGGTACATGTCTGAACCAGTTAAAAGCAGACACATACAAGAATGTCCAAATGTATGACAGTACACTGTACATGTAGTACTGGATGGAAACAAGAAATTGTAAATAAAATGTTTTTGACAATTTTTCTCCAGAATTTCAGAAGAAATGGGGTAAATTGTACAAGTGGGTGAAACAAAAGAGGGTAAAATTTCAACTCAAATTGAAAAGAGTAAAGGATATACAACAAAGAATGATCAGTTTTAAATTTAAGGGGCAAGGGTACTAAATTAACTTAGTCTAATTATCATGCAAAATCTTATTCAAGTAAAAGACTAGGGCCAGTTGCTTTTTGCATTGGGAAAATTAGGTTGCTTGTATCCAAATCAGGAATTTTATCCATCCTATACAGTGATTTTTTAAGGTTAATTTAGGACCTTTT
>NW_018485171.1:0-4390 GCF_002113885.1 Mizuhopecten yessoensis
TATCCCGAGGGTTTTGACATCGCTCTGATAGATTGAAGTCCAATACTTATTTTCTATTTGTTGGGATTGTCTGAAGTGTGTGATCTTTTATGATGATAAGAATAACTTGTGGTAGACCTAATTCAGAAGATGATTACGACTGTCTTGGTGTGTCCATGGCAACCATAGGCGTCTTCGACGTTTTTTCAGAACTTTGACATGGAAATAATTTCAACGTTTCCAGGGAGCTGTTTTGTTATTGAGTTTGAAGAGAAATATTGGGTTTAATCAGTGAAAAATAAATTGTTTTATATTTTGCTTAAGGGAAGATTCAAAGAAAATATGTGATTTGAATTCTATCATTTGGAAGATAGATGATTGAATTTTTAATAATGAATTCTTATTCTAAAGACAAATAGAAAGTGGTCATCAATCACCTATATTTAAAATCTTTTGAATTTGGTTCAGATGTCGGGGTTTTTAAGAGTTATTGATGATATGGAAAACCAGGAACATATATATAATCGCAGAAATGACTAACAGCTTTTAGCTTACCTGGCCCAAATAGCCAAAAGGTCTTTGGTGATGATACTTGGCCAGAAGCATACTGGGAAGAGGGGCTTCTAAATTTGTTTAAATGAATGACCTTGACCCATCTTAAAGGTCAAAGGGGTCAGATATGGTCTTAATAAAAAAGATGTCTAGGATGATGATACTAAACTTGGCTAGTAGCATACTGGGATGAAGGGTAATCAGTTTGTTCCAATGAATGACCTTGACCCACTGTCAATGTCAAAGGTGTCATATTTACTAAAAAAAATCCTAACAATTTTATCTTGATAACAAGAGGAAAAAGGGTGATGATAATTGGACAGTAGAATGCTATGATAAAGGGCTATCATTTTATTTAAAGGAAACACTTGACCTACTCTCAAGTTAAAATCATCCTGTAAAGATTCATAAGGTGAATTGTAATGATATTTAACCTAGGTATTCAAAGAAATTTGACCTTGAGCATTTATTTTTTTTCATAACGAAAAAAAACATTTACCTGCAGAATGCTCAAGTTATACAAGCATATATAAAAGCTAGGCTAAGGAAGAACATGATTTGGTGTTAAGGAGTATTTTTACATGTGTTTTTGTGCTTTTATGCACCTGTACGCCTAGCACCAGTCGTCCTGTGTTAATTCATATCGGAACCCTTATGACAACATTAGATCTGGAAATTTGCTGTTGCCACGGAAATAGCCACTTCCTTATCCTCTTTGTGGATACAAATGGCTGTAGTAATTGGCCTCCACGATCGTTGATAAGGCTTTCCCGGGTTAAGAAGGAGCAAAGGATCTGTCGTGACTCTTGGTGTGGCGTCGCTCTCTGACAAATCATTAAAGAGTGCCTCCAATAAGCCAGTTTAACATGTTCATTAACGCAATATGCAAATATTTGTGTATCCGGGGCGAGGATAGCTTAAGACTTACCACAGACTAATTCAATTTTCGCACGGAAGAAAGTAGTGCAGAAACACATTTGTAGCCAATCAAATATTCGGAAACGGTCACGAAGAATAATCTGATGAAGCGCTACAAAAGCTATGTAAATACTGAGACAGGAGATGGGTAAACAGAAGACCCGATTATATGTTGCCATTTTACATTGTATTAACTCTACAAGATGCCAGCATTGTAACAAAATTAACCGCGGCTCCGTGATCTATCACAAGCCTATCAGTGTTTCAATTGCATTGATGCCGTGGCTGTTTGTAAAAATATTCAGCTTAAGATTTTTATACACGGATCTATATCTATTTCAACCTGCAGCAACCCCAGTGGTTTATGATCCTTAAACCATTTGACTTGAACACGTTTTAGTGATGCTAGTCGTGAAATGAAATCCACCAGAAAGATGGTTCAAAAAAAGTCAGGAATTTGAAATTGCTGCTCCTCAATCATGATGTGTGCGACTCTGCGCTAAATAGCACTGATCTCTATAGGATTATTCTCAAATTCAATGGCGACCCACATTCATTTCCCAAACCGTTGTGACACTTTTGATGGTCTTACAATCTAAGGCTTTCAGAGAAACGCTCAAGCTGAAATCTTTCCAATGGATTTAGAGATGGACTCTTTTTCATTGCGTAACCTTTCTATTATGATATGGGGGTAGAGTTAAGTGAAAGATTCGCAAAAAAAAAACCCGCCAACTTCAACGTGATTAAAATGTTACATAACAGAAAATGAACACAATCCCATAGCTGATTAAAACTTTTTAAATACTTGAATTTCTCTTGTAATGTGGCCCTTGTTTAAATACTGATGTGATTCACTGTCTTGAAATTAAAGTACAATAGTCGGTATTCCTTCTAACATTTGTGGTTTAATTATAAACTGGAAAAAGAATTGTTAGCTTAAAATTAAGTTGATGAAAAATAATATGTGTTAAAATATTTTTTTTCAATTTGTATATATATTATATTGCATGTATATATCATTTATTATAAAATCCCAAATATTTATAAAAAGAAGAAAATCAGTTGGAGCTTATTTGTAAGTTTATAAAAATGTGATTTTTGAAAAGTCAGGATGACAAACTAACAAGGCTTTACACATGTGTTAGGTGTTTTGTATTGTGAGACTGTGTATAATAGAGTGCACCGATTGACCTTGGTAAGGTGTGTACAGAGGACGTCATGTGTCATGGCGCTCTCAACCTATAAAATATTAAATTCATTTCAAACATATGTAAGGTGCGCTATATACAAACAGCAGTCTACACTATTCAACCATGATAGTTAGAACGTAATATCAACCACATCATGGATCCTACCGATAATCACGTTTCCGGATGGAAGTTAATTGAGCAAGCCATCTCCGTTCTACTGACACTAATGAATATTTACTGGAGGACCTGACCCAACTTCAACTCTTTTTTTTTTTTGTCCTCGTATGCAATATAGTGAATGAAATAAAAAAAGATTCCAAGTTATCCCTGGAAAAAAGTGTCGGATTAGGGAGGTTTCTGTATAAACAGATACAGAGAGCAGGAACAGAGGTTATGATTTACGAAAATGTTTGCTCTGTCTTGCGATTTGGGAAAGCAAAATTTCACTTTTTCTCTTTTTTTTTTTTCCCTTTGAAATTTATCAAGACCCGACACTCCGAGAGAGTCGGTTAAACAATATCCATAAATAATACTGGGGATGAGGCCCACTCCCTTTACTGTCGTAATTAGAAAGTATTCATGTTTCTATCATAAAGGAAGCAGCAAGCTCTGACAAACGGCCCCTTTGGGGTTTCGATGACAAACATTATTTATTCATGGAGGCAATTTGGCCAATAGAGCACATTTACGCAGTTTTTTTTTTTTATTAATGATTTAATAAACGTATTGCACATTCGTGAGAAATGGTCTGATATCTAAATTGATGTTTGATCCGTGCTTTACCGAGGCTAGTTGATTCCAATGGTTACCGTGTCATAATTTCAGCTGAGGACTTTTTCTTTATTGATACAGAAATATAGAAAATTGAGGGGAACAATAAATAACGGGAAAGAGGAAATTATTTTCTGTTTTGTATCGGTATCAATAGGAGGTATACAGAATATTGTTTTCGCAAAATTTTGATGAAATGTTGGTCAAGCATTGACACAGACTAATAGAATGAGGTCTCGCCTGCCTACCAAAATCTTATATCTTTTATAATTGCACAGCTGCACAATTTTGCGAAATTTGTATTTTTTGTTCGCGAAATTTAGTTGTATCATTTTGTCTCTGTGTTGGTGAATTGGTTATTTTTTTTGTTGAATTCAGAAAGTGTCCCCAGATTATCAAATGAAAAGATGAGTACGCAGTAATTTACCTTGAGATTCCTGGCCGAGTGTCTTTGTGTGTACACGATAATTTAGCTTCTATCTTTAAGGAATCGGAATTACTGAATTACAAGCTATTTCAATATAAATGAAATGTTAATCGTGCTGTATCAGGCGTTATATGTCTGCAATAATGGATAATGAAATTAAGATGTCTGGCCGATAGGCCATGAGAATCGAAGAGCTACTCGAGTCTTATCTATACAATAATAGGAAACTTCGAAAAAATAAATGACATTTTATCGTGCCATGTTATACCATTGATGTACTTTACGGGATATCGGGGGGAAGAGGGGGGAATTACTTCACCGGTAATCAAAACCATGATAAAAACAGCGGTGTTGATTTCACCTTTTAATCTCGCCAATTGCGAACATGCTTTCCCTTTCTTTAAAGGCATTGTCGGTGATGTTGCGCCAGCACACTGCAACACTCGCGCAGTGCAAATACTTGTAAACAGCGACATAGATTGATGTGGCGTTGGTGTGATCAATTGCATGATGGGATGGAAAGATCAGAAGGTGTGTCTCACAGCTGGTTATC
>NW_018485172.1:0-4394 GCF_002113885.1 Mizuhopecten yessoensis
AGGACAGAGAGAGGAAGACGTAGACAAATATCAGACACGAGAGTATTGAGAGAGGAAGATGTAGACAAATCTCAGACATAAGAGTATTGAGAGAGGAAAACGTAGACAAATATCAGACACGAAAGGACAGAGATGAAGACGCACACTTGTACACAGTCGTAATGAGAAAAGTATCGTTTAACCTTTAGCTCAAAAACTACAGCTTCCAATTTTGGCGGAAGATTTAACCACTCATCAGTTACCCAACCATGCATGAATGTATTGTCCAACCTGTCGTAGATCACGTGATCTCGAACGCTCCCACGCGTACAGTACATATAACAATGCAGCTGCTAAGACATGACGAGGTGTACTCATTCCTAGTCTTATCAATAGGAGCGGAGCGGTTGAAATCGATTTTTCCATGATTGCAATTTTGACCATGACCATGAAGTTGCGTTTCTTTATCATGACGAAATCATCCCAGCCAGAATTTCTCGCACTATGTCACACACAAAGTTTTGTTATAAAAATATTCAAACCATAGAGTAAGCAAGAAAAACTGTACTCCAGCGTTAGCCGACGATCAATATATAAATACAAACTATACCACATAATAACCACACACAAGGATAAGATCCACACACAAGGATAAGATTAACCAAATATTCAACACAAAGGGCAGGATATACCACAACGCTAACATATAGACGGCAAGAAATATCACAGTGTTAAATTTAGAAACGACAAAGTATATTACAGCAACACTCAAGAACAAATCTAACACATCATCGACACAAAAAGTCAAAACAGACCACAGCATCAAAATACTGAGATACAGTACAAGAACAAGATAAAATCACAGTTAAAACATATAAGGACCAAATGTACCGCAAACTGAACAAAAACCGAAACATACATCTTACCACAACATCAACATTTAGGGACAAAACATACGACAGCATTAGCATACATATGTATAATGACAAAATATAACTACAGCATGAATGTAATTTTGACCATGACCATGAAGGTGCGTTCTTTTATCATGAGGAAATCATCCCAGCCAGAACTTCTCCCACAAGTACACATATCAACAGTACATATATCAACACCCAACGACAACAATACGGTAGTATCAACATACAGGGGCAATTCACCACAGCATCGATATAAAACAAATAATAATTATAAAGAAAAATAGCAGGCCCTAAACGGGAATAAGTCGTTTCGTTTACGCCCAGTGTCCATCCCAACGCAGAATAAAGATATACACCATATGTCTTCAGGACGACGAGAAAACAAGGATCTGTTGAATACAATTATTAACGACGACATGTTTCATACCAATCTCATCTGAAAGTCATTTAGGCATAGATCTAGGATATGACCGAGATATATTACCAAAGTTCCTCGCTCCCTGTTCGTGTCGTATCCCCCCGTACATTCGATCCGATGGAGGATCATTCATTGTGAATAGATATCCCATTGTTACCGATACTTTGTTGGTGGGCAATTAGATGGATTTAAAAGTAATTTATAGATGATGTAGGTTAAAATAAGGCCGACAAGACCATAGAAATCGATGTTAAATCATTATGAATATATGATGTACGATCGGGTCGAAAGTTAGAGTACTTTGTACACAAAGCGCCGGTATATGAATCACATATCTGAACAACTTTTACATTATTTACAACCAAGTCAGTGACACGAAATGCTTTCCACACCTCTGGAGTCTACGAGGCCCTAAACGTGTTGATTTCAATTGAAAAATTAATATCGTATAGCAGATGTATTAAACGCCCAGTTGTATTATGAACAAGCTGATGAATGTAAAGCTTCGATTTCCGTTCAATATCCACGTATCGTATGATAAATATTCAAGGCTTAAATGCAGCAATATTCTCAATCCATAAACTGGGTCAAACTCAGTGAAACGGTCCAAGTGAGGAAACGAGCGCCTCCGGGAAACCGAGGAAAACACAAGCATCGAACACGATTAAGCTATTTAGGACAGACCAATTAGTAAATCAAATAACGTTAAACACATCCTTGTTGGTCAGATGACATATCAGATTTCACTGTCTTTGAATAGAGGCATCCTTAAATAATACCGCATACATGATATATTTATCGATCTCTTTACGACAAATGCAGCACTTTGGTGGTTTGAGAGCGGGGAACGCGTATGATGTTCGTCCTTAATTTAGCAGAAGGTCGATTATCGTTTAATTCCTGCGATTACGACTGAATGCATCAGGTGAGGATTCGACCTCAACTGCTGTCAACGCGCCTGTGCGTCCCGGGGTGATTTTGTAAACTATTTAAGGCGATTTCCTAACTACCCACAGATCGCTTGTACATGCTAATGAATTTGTTTATATTCATTAGAATCTGTTGATGATATACATGTAACGACAGCAAATATTACAATCGAAAAATTGGGTTTCACATGAATGCTACATTGTACATAGTGTATAGTTTTAATCAGTAAAAAGGTTATCACCGTTAACAGAATATATGTAAATTTGATTGAACGATCACTTTGTTGATGGTTAACATGTACAATCTAACGAACTAACCTTCCTTAACAACATTAGTACATAGAAGTGCTACCCTAAGCTATTGTTGAATGAGTTGTGGTTTCATGAAAAATATACCACATTTTACTTCCCTTCATTGGGTTAAGCCATTGGCGTAAATTTCCGTTGTAATGACGTCATCATAAGTGAAATTCCATGAATCTCCCTCACAAACAATAACAGTTAGTGGACAATAAGAAAAGCACTGTATTTGCATTAATAACTTGACTTAAATTGACTTGTTTGGTGACAGCATACAAGAGCAGTTGTAGAACAACATTTAACTGTAACCTTGACCTGTTTTCATGTAGTATTGGATAACGCGCAAATGACAAGATGTTCATCATGAAGAATTAAAGTCGTGTGCATCCTTTGTACTGAAGTGAGAAATATCACACTGTGGTTGTTTGTATGGCCGAATGATTAAATGCGACGAAGATTTGGCTGAATGTATCCTGTCGGTATATGCATGCACGCCGTGGCAAGTGACATAATGGCAAAAAATATAGTGCTAACCATAGACGTGTATCATGGAACAGACAGCATTCGCTGTTTCAGCATGCCTCAATAATCCTAATGTAAATTCACGGCCGCTGCCATGTCCTCCCGGGGGAATCTAACTCCTGACACTCCCAATCTGAGCAGTGCTCTCTCAAGTCTCGCGCCAATGCCATCTCTGACACAAGTCTCGCGAGTGTTCGTTATCGATATGTGTTCTTCATATCAGCTGCTTACTGGCCATGGGGTATGAATCAAAAGACGGACATGTCTTGTTACTGGCTTTAACAGGCCATAACCTTTATAGGGATATATTGCTATCTTAAAATAGAAGCTTTCGCACACGATACCAGCAGGTAGTATTGAACACGTTTGTAATGGTTTGTGCATTTTGCAGAATTGTGCATCACAATTTATTATAAAAGTTCAATTCATATTTTATTTACATTGAAAAGAAACAACATACATATAGGCATATTCTACTTTAAATCTGCAAAGTTTAGTTTCATGTTGAATAATTTATTGTCGAGAGTTGTTTTACTGTACCGGGATAGTATTTAGGATTTTATTTTCAATATTGCATTCCATCACAATTTAGCATTGTACTGCTGTACGGCATTTAGGTTTTATAGGATGTTTGCCTGCAAAGTTGTGTCATTTATATAGCTTTTAAATGCCGTGTATACACATGTGCAGTTCACTGCTGATATTAACCATGTTTTGGAGTATTTTAAAATCATAAAATTAAAATATGCTTATGAAAATTCCATATTTGTGAAGGAACCGTGTGTTTTTCTTCAACGAATAGAACATACATCTGCCATTGTTGGTAATCGATATATAACGACATAAAAATATGACATCATATTAATGATGACGTCAACACGATTATGAAACTTTTAAGCAGTATCCAGCTCTTGCGTAACACAAGACTAACGGTATGGTGTCAGAAAAGAGAACGTCATATCAAATCAATTTCCCGTAACTGTAAATTAAAAACGATTGGTGCTCATAACTTTGAGCTCCCTGAATACGTTATTCATGTCCCGAAACATATCTTTATTTCGTATAAATCGTAATTGTACCACGGTAGATCCATTACAAAAACATCGACGTGCCACAAAGATAATGCTTTAAATTTGATTGATTTACATTTCCTCTGAATTAGATAACAGAATAGGTGTCCGTCACACCTTATGTCCTATAGAAATGTTATATTCGCGGTATATCCATCAATTCACATGCATAAAACATGTGTTTGAAACAGGACATTGACCGAAACGAAATGAAATTGTCTTTGTTTAAAGTAATGGATAATGACATTGATACACA
>NW_018485173.1:0-4397 GCF_002113885.1 Mizuhopecten yessoensis
ACACAGAAAAGCTACAAGTCAGACATGTAACTTTAACACAGGTAATTTACCTGTGGAGTAAGTATGAAACAGACTATAATTGCTTTGCCATTGCTTCCTATATTAACACCTTTCTTTGTTCTATAAAAAGTGGGGTAACTGAGAACACCCCGCTAGTACATGTGATCTCGTGTTGTTATAAGCCAATATCCCCGGTTACCTTGTAACCGAAGGCGAAGTATAGTAATAAATTCATCTTGACGGAGCGATATCAAGTGTGAACAAAAATGTAAATTATATTTTTGAGAAAGTTTTGTCACCAACCCCGCACAAACAAAAAGCAAGTGCTACAAAAGGCATGTCTAATAATAGTCAATATGTAAGATACACTCTGGTCACAATAACGACATATATGTGAAGGAAAAACCACACACACTCAACGAGTAGGTTTATGTGATCAGTTAGGAATGTAAGGACAGATCATCTACTTTTTGCACATGCTTTGATTATTTCGAGGAAGCATTCTAACATTTGCCATGGTTACTTCTTGTCTCATACATCTACCCGGAAGGTCTTTCGAAACGTAAGGTATGTTATGTTTCATATGTATGTAAAACGTCAATACTGATCGTGTGTCGGACACAAACTGACCGTGGTTAGGTCAGTCCTTCATTTATCCTACTCCATCTAATACTCTTTTGTAGCTTCTTATTTGGTGATTGGTTTAACATCTCCGTACATCATGTCCCTTTTCGTAGATAGCCGACATTAGCTTGCGCCTTATCCAACATCTATAACAACTACCCTTGTACTTATCACTGTTTCCAGGACATTTGCAAGTCTTACCATATCGGGTCTAACGGGCTGGTCGTCCTGTGTTTATTTTCTAAGCGCCCTCGACACTCAACATCTGAGTGTTGCACTTTAATCACTGGGTTAACACTCCATTGATTTTGAATAACAGATATGGTCTTTGTTGCCATCTAGTGTAATTTGAATACCACATGTCAACTGGAAGTAAATAATGTGTATATAATTTATGTGGAGTGTTTTGGATTCCGTATTTTCGAATGCATTCCTTAAACATTGAATTTAAAGGAAGAATAATAACATTAATTTTAAAAGCGATATATTTGGCGAAAGGTATCAACGTTTACAGTTTATATTACCAAATCTTAACCATATAGAAATTCTGTTTGTGATGGGAATTAAGACGACGTCAATCTTTGGCTAAATAAACATAATGTTGAGCCTGCTATGTATTGAGACCTAGTCAAATCTATTGACAAAATTGAAATTGCACTGAGATTGTATCATTTATAAACTGTTTTATACATTATAAACATCTTAAAACAACTTCCTCATAAACTAATTAATCTTATTTTTGTTAGTCCTGGACAAAAGTTTGTGTCGAAGCTGTATATGGGAAATATGACGTTAATGAGCCAAATTATAATTACCGTTTAAGTAGTTACATGAGTAAACAATTTATCGCTTATTACACAAAGCAAATTTAGGAATCCAAAGTATAATTTTGATATTTGCTAAGTATTTTTATGAAAAAACCGGCTTATAAATGAAAAAACGTAATTTGACCTCAAATTCATGAAACTATGGCATAATATGAACCAAGAAAAAAAATCACGAAAACCGCGGAAAGCTTGAAAACTCTGGAAAATTTATGACCAGATGTTCTTAAAGGGTAAGTGTCGTCTGCTTCATCGACGACCACCTCCATTGAAACATTTGAATATACAGCTGAGAACCGCGATAATGGCAACAAATGCACAGGGATCACCACCACGGAAAATCAAAGCTTCAATATTCATAAAGCACACACAAATGCTATGCCCCTTAAGGTGTGGGATTAAAAAGGTTTTGCTTTTTATCTTAATTGTACAAGCTATAACTTTAGTGTGGTTCATTTATTTCAGGTAAGTCATGTTCAAACTCCGGAGGGAAAATGGCTAAATTTACCCAGGAGCAGTGCAATTTTGCTCTTTTATTTTTGTACGTTGGGGAAAAAGGTCCAAGAGTGCTAAAGAAATATGTCATCGATAATCTATTTACATACCAGCTGCTCAAAACCGAAGTACATCTCCGGGAAACTTTGGATTCAAGCAAGATTTCATTGATTTTTCCCAACGATGAACCTGTTTCGTCTCTTGACAAGTTGGACGATGCAGAAGTTTTTGCTGTTTCTTCTTCGGTGTTTAACAAACCAGACGATTTAAAAGACATCCAAGTATTACGTAGTCAAATATACGCGCAACTAGAGGGACCAATCTTTTGTGAATTCATGAAAGTCAAGGAAGAACAATTTAGGAAGAAAATCAACCGGAATAAACTGTTCGGTAATCAACAAATGGATACACTCTTCCCACCCTGTGACAATATAAATATTAATAAACTAGATATTACATTATTTAGTTTCATACTTTTTGAGGGATTTAACTACCTGAAACCAGTTACAGATTTGAACAAGTTCCCCGTTGACAATGATGTTTCCCCCGGAAGCGATATTCTACGAATCAAACTTTGTAGAAACAGTATGGCTCACAATACCAATACTGAAATAAGCGAAGAGGACTTTGATAGGTTGTGGGAGTGCATGACACAAGCTTTTGAAAGACTAACTGGCGATGCAACTTATCGACAAGAAGGTAACCGGCTCAAATGTGAGAGACCTCAAATCGATACCATGAATCAACTGCGATCAATACTGGAATCATGGCGCAAAGCTGATCGTGATGAGCGATCAAAGCACCTGGATCACATTACCAAAGTGATGATGTCAGAAATGAAAAAAAAATAAGAAACGAAGAAAACGTAAGTAACGATCAGTTGAAAACTCTTTTACGACAATGCATTCATTCGTGGGTTGTAAACGCTTAGTAAGGCGTAAACTAAAATGTACTTGTCTTGGCTTGGGTTCCTTACATCTTCTCTAGTTTAGATTAGGATGTGATTTCATTCGACATACAAACAAAACATGTGTATGATTAACCTTTCGTTTAGGCCCTTCGCAAATTATGTTGTATAATGTAAAACAACAACTCAAACTTCTTTACACGTTGGTATGCATAAACGCTTAGCGACAGTTGTTGGTGCATTGTCTTCTACTTAAGCCTGCAGTAACGTTTTTCATTTAAGTTAATAAAAGCATCAGCATCGGTATTCTAATTTACATATGACTATATTAATTGCAGATGTGTCGTTTTTTAAGCATAAGCTAGATTTTCAAATTTTCTCTAAAAAAGGGCCATTTTTGTGCATACATTTATAAAACTGTTCTTTTTTCTTTTGTGAACAAAACATGCATTTTAAATATAAAGTGCATATGTTTACTAGAAGCTTGCTTTCACTTAAGGGCCTGGATAGCTTTTTTTATCAAAAAAACAAAACAAAACCACATTTAACCATCTCATTATCAAGTTCATTTACAGTTACAGTTGTCGTTGTAATATCCTTTTGGAATTTTAGAACATTATGCAATAAAACTTTGGGTTTTGGTTTACCTCATGAGTGTCAGGGTTATTCTGCATTGTATATGTGATTACACACTGCTGAAAAGGGACTTTATCCTTGGATGGTAAATGCAGAACAAACGTGGAAATATCATTTTATGTAAAGTTTATAACGTAACAACTAATTATTCTCAAAACGGTAAATGTGCCAGTAAGTCATAAAATAAAGATCTCGTTTTTGGGCTGGACGTAAACCGGGATAAGGAAGCTCTGTCTTGGTTTCAGTTTTTTCTTTACCTCGGAATGTGTCACTTTGTCTTTTATCAAACATACTGAATGCGACGTTGTTCAAAGAAATACCAGCTAAGTTTTATATCAGTGATAAGATGCCTTGATCCTTCAAATATAAATATAAAGGATTTGTTCTGACCTAGTGTAATTGGGTTAAACTAACTGAAACTTTTTACAAACATCGAAAGGGTGAAAGAAAGAAAGTGGTGTTCGTTTCTTTACGAATGGTACCTTCATGTTTCAGCGTCGGGAAAATGGGTCGCCGTGTATGTAAAAGACTTCAAAAAATTAAAAGCAGTCTGCAAGAGGCAAGGTATCAAACATAAGATATGAGTATCATCCAGTACCGAAAGCTCTATAACCAGCAGCAGTACCAGCTCCAGTTCCAGTTCAATCAGTAGTCTTGTGCAGTTCAGCTGTGATAAAGTAAGTGTACCAAATTTAAATATGTTTTAAATACAATGTCTCATTTTAAGAACTCTTGTTTTAAACTTATAGCATCAGATATGTTTTGGAGTATGTTATTCAAAGCTGCCTTCCCCATCCTTCTCTTTAAACCCGAAGTTGAAACGTTGTTCTTCATATTTGCACAAATAGCTTTATTAGCCCTAATATCATTTAAAGTGACTTTATTTTGTAATAGTAACCGATTTTTTTTTT
>NW_018485174.1:0-4407 GCF_002113885.1 Mizuhopecten yessoensis
GAGATAGCACTATATAGTCGGCATCAGATCCGCGCTATCACAAGGCGACAAGTGCACAAACATACTCAGTCTCCAGCACACATACACACATACACACATGCATGCATCCACCACCTACACGGAGGCACGTCTTTAAATGACCTTAGCTGTTAATAAGACGTTAATTTTTTTTTAAACCGAACCAAACCTACCTACATGTAATAATTCATCCTGGGAAGATATACAATACCACTCAGACTTACCATGAATTTCGTTGTTTTCTACCCCATTACTCCTTATGTAAAACAGGAATATATCACGCATTCCAGGTATCTGAAACGACCAAATTAAGCTTGACACTTTTTAAGAATAAATGTTAGGTTCAAAATAAGCTCTCCATGTGTCTTTATACTATTATATAAGAATATGAACTCCATTAGCCATTTTTTTTTCTTTCCTTTATATATGTACTGCATACATGTATGAATACATCCAACAAATCTTTCCAATTGTCAATATTTTACATTGTTTAATAAGTATAAAAACCAGCTTAGTCTATACAAGCCTACCCTAAAGATAGCATCGTTGCATGAAGTAGGGCATTACTATTCAGACAGTTGCTCTTTAATAAAGTTATCAACCAGAAAACATTTAAATTATATTTCTTTCGAGTGTACAGCGCGGACAACATAATTTCTCAAAACTTTTACCAAAGCGAAGTGCTAAACATTTTCAAGAAGAGGTCAACTTGGAAACGTTTGCATGCTTGGTTTACGTATCGCAGCATTGTTCTGTTCGGGGTGCCGTTCACGTTTCGGTTTGTTGAACATTTAATGTCGTGACACATGCAATGTGTTTCTTTGTATACGCAGCACCGATATATTTTAACTACTGTTGGCGAATCCCAGCGATGTTTTGCTAGTCGGAATGGATTTTTTTTTTCATAAAGTGCAAAAATAAATTAGTACGTCAATGCAAAAAGCCAAACAAAGAAAACATTTTTTCTGTATCCTTTGACTCAATATCCTATGGCCATTTCGTGTCTTTATTTGTGTACAATGCTTGTAAGTGGAATATGTTTTTTCTAAAAGAGCAGCGGGAAAGACTCTATTGGACATTGGTACTGTTCGTTAAAAATGAAAGATGCATAGTTACCCGTATCTTTTGACCACGTAAAATATAACAATGATATTACAATGATAGATACATACATGCATGAAAAGTTGGTGAGTAGAAAATCTATTCAACGAAGACTTTTGAAAACCGTATTGCTACCAGATGTTTTACCATGTTTTCAAGCAATCCACTTTGACAGATCAACATGGGCCCAATCAAACCGGCGTGTACTTCGCTGATGACGTCAACTCCGGAAGTGTAGAAGCTTGGCATACATGGTAAATTGTAGGCTGTAGGACCGGTTAACTCAGACACGGTCCAATAGTACGTCTTCAAATGACCCGGATGTATCGGCGCGGTATCTAAAAAGCACAATACAACAAGTATAAGTTTACATATACTTAATATATTGCCTTGATTTTAATCATGTTCGTCAAACAATCTCAAACATTTTTGCTAACAGGACACACAAAAATAACCTTCCTAGGACATTACACTCCTTTTCCAAATGATGCAATTTCGTAATCGTAGACAGTAAGGCATTCGGAAGCCTGCTTCTTCTATTATTTGAGACACAGCTCGAGTGAATCTTAAGGATGCCCGTGCTTTTTCCTAACATTGCAACTATGCATTGGGAACTGATTTTACCGGTCTTACTATAGCTTTGATAAATCATTTCGGAAAAGACAATCATATCCTGCCAGCTTTTATAATGAAATAAGAATGCTAAGCCGAGATTCGAACCCTGGACCTCATATTGTTATACTGTTGCTATAACCGACTGATATACCTTGACAACGGAAGTACCGTGGCTTAACCTTTGCTACAATTATCACCAAAACGAAATTAAGGGAAGGTAGGTGCGTGTACGAAAAACCTGGGTGCAGTGGAACAGACATCCTTAAGCATGATTAGATTTTTTGATTACTATACATACCGATCGTGTCATTGTAGAATGCGCCCTCGTTGTATTTGTGGACACGAACGCCTCCATGGGGCTGTAGAGAATGGGAACGTGTGTCGTTATTCTTTACGACAATCTTTATCGTATCTCCAATTTCTGCTTGTAGAAGTGGACCAAGTACACCCAAATAATCGTTGTCTCTTGTACGCATCACTTTCGTTGTGAACCTCGAGTCGACATAGGGGACAAAGCTCACAACTCTGTAATCGAAAGAGGAAAGTATTAGCTCACGTCTGATACTGTTAATCACTTTTGCTTCGCGAGAGATTAATATTCGTGGTAATGTGAAGAGTGAGTCTTTCGAGAATCAAAATATTTTCCGAATTCTGCTCAGAGAGATACTTACTGTTATTATTGAAATAGCATTCTCTCAATCACGAATTCATTTTTTTTCAAAAAAAAACTTCAAAGCTTGCAGAAACAAATGTACGCAAAATTTGAGTGATAAAAAGTAACATGAACATACAAGGGATTTTTTCTGTGAGAAACTAAGTGCTTGATTGAGATATAAGTCCCAATGAAATCAACGTTAAAAGGACATTTTAGCTTTGATATATAAAGAAGCATAATACATGTATTTTGTTTTCTTTATTTTGTGTTATCTATTTTTTCATCGGGGAGCGGGGTGATTCTTAGAATGACTTCACAATATGAGTATTTAGACGAAAGGGTTATGTTAATCGAATGGATATTTCGAAAACCGACTCAAGACGTGAGAAATTGATTTAAATGTGATAAACAGAAAGACAGGTTACACGTATCTTTCTTTTTCATTTTCACATACAAGTTAACGAAATGACAATTTTTTTATTGTGAAAAACTAAAACGTTTTTGTCTGTATTTACCTATTGATACGCTTAGCGTCCTGCCGCAACGAAAACAATACTAGTAAAACACGAATATGATGTATCATTAAGATGGAAGGCCAATGATTTTGATGACCGAGTTATCTCCCCTAAGCCATGTATTGTAAAGTTGTCGTTCCGTTCCAGATGTCAAGTTTATAGATGATTAAATATATTACGGAGATATTTGATAGTGTTTGACGAAAAGTTATTTGTAGTTATTTGAACGTTGCTTTCAAAGCAAAAACCGTCTTACCCATCTTTGGGTACTTACGCGTCGCTTCGACCCGGAAACATAACGCTGTCAATGGCGATGTAGTACTTTCGGATGACCCCGTTTACCGCTAGGTCTATAGGCGGATTGCCACAGTCTGCAATAGTCACCATCGCCTGCATTCCGGCTGAATATACAGAATAAAACTCGCATATAAAACATTGTATTGATTTGCTCCTCATATCCCCTTCAGATGTGCACAACGTGTAACGGTACAGTACTGTTATACAAACGGTCATATAGATAACAGAAATAGCATTGGTGCTAACACGTCTTCCTGTCATAAAAAGCTACCAGTTTCTTTGAAAATCAACCAATTATTTACTAGTATATCATCATTTTGTGCACTCTAATCTCAGTTTTGTCATTAACCTATAAATCAATCTTCTCTTTAACTATGGTATATTTCTTTTAGTTAAATAAATATAAATTTGATAAAATATATGATTGAATTAAAACTCCATTGATTGTACTGGTATACAGATTTTGAGATTTTAATAGTCAACCAAATCATCAAACGCATTGTCCGTGTTTTGGAGAATGTGATCTCGTTTCAGGTGATTTTACCGTAATACATTTGTAGTTTGATATGTATATACAAATGTTATAAATCACCTTTCATCAGTTTCGGATTTTGTGACGTCATCAGCCAATTCCCAGACTCCACAGCCTGAAACTTGGCATCTACCGTGAGTCCAGAAATTATGGGTACAGAAGGTTGTCTGAAACAGATAAATTCAACAACAGCTTATGCATAACTGTATCAGAATTTGCAGATGAAGCATAAAGCGAGAGAAGAATCGATCACCCTGATTAACACAGCTAAGCATTGCTCCAATGTATCATATACAGCTAGACCAAAATTCCTTTTCATTGAGAATGAGTAGAAATTATTTTAACCGGTAAACATTGGTAAAAATTCACACCGTAGTTCTCAAATATATATATCGAAATAACTACATACAAATATGTTTTCTACTTGGAAATAGATTGGGTCTAAGAATTTTTCGCGATATCGGATACGATTCTATGCCTCTAGTATCAATAAATTGGTGTTTTTTTTGTGTGTGTCAAATCTGATACCAGAATTCGTGTTGGTCGCCAGACTAAGATATACCTGAAATCCATGACAATTTTTAAATGGATAAGAATAACATACATAGAAATTTGACAAATGCGACAAATGCAAATATTTACCTTTTACCCATGTAGACAAAACTATGTCCATG
>NW_018485175.1:0-4409 GCF_002113885.1 Mizuhopecten yessoensis
TTGCATTGATGGTCAAAGCAGGGCACAGGCGAGACATATCAATCCTAATGGCTTGTTATATATAAAGTAACCTCCCTTTAACTTCGTTCTAGATATAGCTGTAAGACAGATGAGCCAGACTATTTTTGGTGACCAGGAAGGATTGTCCGTTAGACCGTTAGTATATAACGATTGAATCATTGTCTAGCCCCGTTGACTATTGTTTTCACTCAGAACACTTGTTGATTCTATTTCATTAACTTCAAATCTAATAAACGTCCTGCAAGCTATGGTTTTCTATTCATAAATGATTGATCAAAATTATAATCATAGTTTCTAATGCGTCTGACAGTGTGTCGGGAATCCTTAATATATTCTAAGTTACATCTATAGCTATGATAAACCGGAAGTAGTACAGGGAAATAATGACATTTTACATAAAATTCTCGGTGTTTTTAATAATGGTGTGCATCGTGCATTCACAGTAAATAAAACTTAAGTAAGCTTGTTTATGTTAACGAACATTTTATTTGGCAGTAAACCTGATATAGTATGTTGTTGTTTCTTCGACATAGGGAAACATAAATCTTAACAGTGTGATCACTCCTTCTCATGGGTAAAAATCATAACGTTGTCATCGACGAAATGGGTCAATTTAAATGATTGTTTGCCCCGTTTCATAAAAAGAGGAACAGCCGTACAAATATCTGTTCGTGAACAATTTTTCGGAGAATGTTTTTGCGTGAAAAATTAAAAAATAGTCCAAGAGGAAATATACTCAAGATAAATTCGTGACAATCATTGAATTTCAGGTATACAAAATAATATGAGTTCAATGCCAAGCTTTTCCAGCAGAATGTAGGCAATGCGCTTGGGAACAAACGGTTCCTCTCCTGTCCGGCTTGGTTTTGTTTTCATATACAATGTAAGGCCAAATGTGTCAAAGAGCTTATGAGAACAGGTGACACAACCCTTGCCAGGTCTTTTAATGTCATTTTCAGACATATCGTTGGTGTGTTGCTTTTTGATATAAAATAATTCATTTGGCACGTCTATCTTATATACCCAGCTGAACTTGAAAGCAATGAAATTACAGACTATGTTACATAACCTACTTTCCTCTTTTTTTACTTACCACCAGGGCGACTTGATACTGCTCTGTGAGATAACCGTCACGATTTTCAAATAGTGAACGTTCACTTTCTAGATAGTAATATCCCCCTACCCTAACATACATCAAAATTATTGGAACATTATTACATATCTGTATAGCTTATGCTCTCTTCTAAATATCTAGAATGACAATAATTGGACTTTATCAAGGAGAAATAGTTACAATCCTGGATATAAGTGAAATTAAGTCAGATTCCAGACGAACGAATCGACAACGTAATTGATTTATTTTACCCACCATGGTAAAATAGTGTTAAGTGACGTCTAACAGAATGTCAGTATACCATTACGCCAATACACAAGGACAAAACCAAAAACTCAAAGTGATACAAAAAAGGACACGAGTAGACCCCAAAATAAAAGGAACGACAACATTAATTCCCTCCAAAAACCGGAAAAATCATGTTCGTAGCCGTCTTAGCGTTATTGGTACTTCTGATTTGAAGTAGCATACACATAGTTAACAAGAAGAAACGATTTCCTAAGAATTCATATATGTTTTATAGTAAGTTTTTTATCTCTGGACTTAAGAACACATGACGTTTTTACCTTCAGTATAGTTTTAAATTATCACCATTTAACACGCGATATACAATGTATACACAAAGATTATAACGTATCTCCTCCAATGACCTTGATTATACATTTGATATTCAATGTGATAATGACATATCAAACACCTTACCAATTAATTTAAATAAAGCATGTTTTAGCAAATGGTGTTTTCGTTCTGTAACAAATTGCTTTTGCTGACAAACTGTGGGCAGATCTTTATGTTAGCTCGTTAGCAATCGTACTACGTGTTATAGGACCACATCACCATTTGCTAAATCATGTATTACTCATATTAACTTTTAATAGAGAAGATATGCTATTTCACGCTCCAAACATAAGTTCGTGAAATTTTAGGACCAGCAAAGTTAGTATTGTAACAGTCAGATCGGTGGGACGTCTCATTAAGGTAAAGTGTTGTTATCGTCAATCAACCTTTATTGTATTATCTATTCATTGCAATGGGAGGATGCAGAGCATACATACATATAGCACAATGAACAATAAAATATATGTATGCATAAAAAAAAAATATGCAATCTTTATGTCATCACATATATTTTACTTTATTATTGCAATCATAAATTATAAGCACCATGCAGATAGCTGTAGAGGTTTGTCATCGACTTGCATACACGGTAGTATATCACCTTAAGAAACCCCGCTGATACAATTATTATGAACTAATAGAATTTTACTTCATAAGACATCTTCGTACAGAATTTATTGATAGCTTAGGTATAAGAACGTTACCCCAGTAAGGACCATATGCTATACCTTTATTCGATTATTTAATGAAATATTATGTCATTAATAGGTGACTCGGATAAAAAAAAAATGTAAAACTTTTTTTCATTATGTTATTAATAAAATGAACGGAAAATAATAATGTCGTATTGTTACAGATGTTTTTTTTAGTACATGGTGGTATTTGATCATTTAAATAGCAGAATGGAAGATCTGAGCATAATTCTAGAAATATTGTTTGAATTTTAATATGTTAAAAGGGATGAGGGACTTACCTTTCCATTCAGAAATAATAACATTGTACACTTGAATCTATTTTATCCTTATTTATCCTTAAGATAACATCATATCGCAGAAGTGAACAAAAGTATTGCACAAATACAATTATGTGTATTTTATCAATACAACAAACGGAATTAAAGACGTTTACCTTTCTATTATTAAGTGGAACTTTAACACCTGAACTCGAACCATACATATTGCAAAATAAAATTTAATCAATACAAAATAAGGAACAAAGTATTTACCTTTCTAATAAGAAGCTGAATTATAATACCTTAGCTCAAACCTTATATATTTCAACTTTGTTATCAATACAGTGTTCAGAAATGTTCACACCTGACCACGAAAATATACATCGCAAAAAAGCTTATCAATACTATCAGCGCAATTTGAGACTTACCTTTCTATTCAAAAGAACAACTTACATACCTAAGCAAGGACCAAATATATTGCAAAAAATTATAACAGTGCATATTTTGATCTGTACCATGGAATAGGAATTTAATTATCTGCTAAGAAGTAAAACCTCAACACTTGGACTCAAATAAAACCTATATAAAGAGCATAGTACAAAGTGGATGTTTATCAATAATATTTAACGAAAGTAAGGACTTACCTTTCTGTTCAGAAGTGAAACTTGCACACCTGACGTTTATCCCAGAGCACGTTGTAGACATCGACACTCATGTCTCACGTACAGAGTAGTCGAGGAGAGACGGTCGATACCTGTCGCTAGCTTCACGGCCCACTATCTTTGTAACTCCGGCTAACACTGTCACTGACGAGAGTAGAACAGGGGACAGCTAGTCACATATACCCGGTGTACACATGCACACAGCTTACTACACCTGCGCTTGTTCGCACGTTACCTGAAAGCAGTGGTAAAATGTCACAGTGTTGTATGACTTAAATACATGTGAATACGGTTCTGTTGAGATATTCACTTTGTTCTTATTTTTTAACAAATGGAAATTTTGTTTGGTTCATTTTTCTCTTTGTCTGTAAATCATGCATGTGCAAATAAGACGGTATTATTTATAATTTTCCTTATTTGGGCTTGGGTGTATTCTATACGTTGATGCTTTTCAGATATTGGTGACAAAGACTGTCACATTATCTTATTAAAAATGACATGTAAAGTGTATGATTGTGTCTTAATAGTATTGTTCATTAATTTTCGTGGTAGCGTATTTGATCCGTTAATTATTGTATAATTGTGATGGCAGGCTGTGTCTGCGTACGTGAAAGCGGTTGTGCTTGACAAATCTCTAATAATTTAATAGTATGGCTACAAAACTAATGTTGACGTATGTCATTGCTTATTGGACCATTTAAAGTTGTTACTACCTAAAGGATAATAAATGAGATAGCACTGTACCAACGGATAACCCTAAACGATTCTGCATCTTAGTTAAACTCAAAGCATTTTTCACTAATTTCTACCTATATTTATAATTTTACCAAATAAAGCCCATGGGTTCCACATGTTGAACAAATGTGTTTGTATTTCCAAAGCACCGCTGTTTTTATGTGACGTTTATGTTACCTTTCCTTTTACTTTGATGTCTCTCCTGTTCTAGTTGTAATCTGTTCATAATACATCTCAAACACACACACAGGCATACACACAGAGGGATATATTAGCCAGGTGGCATAGGACTAGTAGTTAGTGCCTG
>NW_018485176.1:0-4409 GCF_002113885.1 Mizuhopecten yessoensis
ATGTGTCAATATTCACATGTAATTAGTATGTATCGTATATTATGTATCAATATTCGCTATCGGGATAATTTCGTGGAACAATAAAGGTGAATGAGGTCGATGTTAAACTGCAGAGTAAAATCACCATTTCACAGTGGTGTTACCTGAAACGGACATAATTTTCTTTTGCCAAATCTAAATCATTCAAGGATGACAATGCCTATAGCCAGTAGTGTGTTTACAGATATCTCTGGCCTTGTGCAGTGTATTTTTTTACAATTTCTTATGATATCATAACATACTTCAGTTTATTATAGATATTTTATGTTTTCAGTCAGAGACTTCAGTACTGTCGTCTGGAGTGGACTCCACGGTTGTCCAGTTTGAATACACCTCCACACAGATGGAGAGTGACTGGAAGGTTTGGGTCAAGTCGCTGACTCACTTTAGACATACCCACGATGTGCGTGGCCTCGCCCTCGCCAATGATCACATTGTATCAGGGGGTCAGTATCATCAATTTTTTTGCCTTATCTTCTTGATTACTAATAACTGGGAAAGGTTCGTCCAGTCAAACTTTCACCCTTCGCTCATTAAATCAATTTACGCCCAATGTAAATCTTGCCCTTTACATTTCATTGCTATGCATATTATGCTGTTTAGCTTTATTCACTGTAATGATAAATTTGCCCTCATTGCGGAGGGCAAAAAATTAAACTGCAGGGAAATTTCCTGTTAAACAGTATTTCAGATCAATAATTCCCTTTTCCTTTCTTCCTTTCTTGCTCTTCCTTTGTTTTCCTTCCTCTTCTCTGTCTTCATTGTACTTTCTTTCCCTTGTGTTCGTCTTTCTCCTGCTTACAAAGTGATAAACCAAGTAAAATTGAATGTGTGTTTTAGGTGTGGATACTAACCTTATTGTGTACAGACTACAGTCTTTAAAGAAGAAAATATGGCGTAAGCTGGCCCCGGTCCCACACGTAAGTAGACTGGACAAGTTTTGAAATATTGAATTGACACCTGTTGGCATTGTTGAGCTTATTTCTGTTAAGGGTGTCAAAGGGACATGTATATTCACCCTCTAGTTTTATGCATATATGGCAGATTTTAATTGTTTATAGGATTTCGGTTGCCTTCTAGCTTTATGTTCGAGGAAATTTCCCTTTAGCTTGATCGGTAGACTAGCGTACTGGGAAGGTGGGTATGGCGAGTTCAGTCCCTGGTGGAAGCACACTTCTCTCTTTCCAGTTACAAATGGTGTCCATGTGGTGACAGGGAGTTAGAACCTGGGCGTTGTGGGGTTTGAGGGGGAACACATTTAAAAAGGGGGGAGTAATGTGACTGATTTTAATTGCTCATAGCATTGTGGTTGCTTTCTATCTACAAGTAAGAGGGAATTTCCCTTTAGGTCAATCAGTTAAGCGGTGGATGGGGAAGAAAGGAGTTGGGAGTTCTGTCCCTAGTGGAAGCACACTACTCTCTTTCTTTTTACACATGTATAAGATAATTTCAAGATATATGAGTTTTATTTCTTCCAAAATCTATAACATAATCTTTGTAGAATTCCTGTATGGTTTTATACATTTTGAAAAAAAATCATCTTTCAAGTAAGAACATCGGACAAAAATAGTTATTGAAAATTACGTGGATCCTTTTGTGTATGATAATATAATACAATGCATGTTCTTTACTTTATATGAAAAAAGTTATGCTTGGTCATAATACCGGTAGTTGCCCTTCGTCAGTAGAATCCATATTTACCTGTTGTTAATTTCACCCAACACAGACGAAATACTTGTTATCTTCAGTAAACATTTTTCAGTAGTATTGTATACCTCTGGGTATTTCTACGACAGCTGCATCTGAAAACGTAACTATGATTTGTGGTACTGTTTTACAGCGGTCGATGGTACAAGTGGCCAGAGATGCGGAGTTGGTTGTTCTCAAGTACACCGACTACCTGGAGGTGTGGCGACTAGGATACACCAACAAAACATCGGGTATGTACGCAAGCTACCTGATGTATGGGTACACTAGGGCTGGGATACTGCAGTCCTCAGGAAATTGGCTTGCTGATGAGCTCCGAAGCAATCCCATTTTTTTGCCCCCACCCCATGTTATGGGGGCATATGTTGTTTTTCATGTCTGTCCTGTCCCATTTCGTTGCAATTTACTGTCATGACTCTTCCAACTTCATTTGTTACCTGATTGCTATCAAAGTTGATACAATATCTCAGATGAGTTTGATGACAATAGCTTATTGTTTTGTGCAACTCTCAGGTTTTCAGTGTTTAACGGAAGTACACATGGATGCGACATGCGTTTCTAAAACCTGGTCAAATCCAGAGAGAACAAGTATCATGGAGACAATGTATTAATCTATATAAGTACACCTGTGTTAACACACACACTAGGTATTTTTAAATGAAACATCTATAAAGTTGCATCTGTTTCAACAAATCCATCAGACTAAGGTTACTTAAGGATCCCTGGCCCACTGCTTTGCCGTTTTCCCTCAGTTACCTCCCCTTAACTTCCATTTGGACATAACTGTAGCGCATTAGACTCTTACACTACTGTTGTCCAGGTTGCTCAATTGGTTTCTGCTATAGTATAACAATCTGAAGTCCAGTGTCAATTCCAGGTCTGGCCTACCACCAAGAACATGGTTGTTTATTTTATTTTGTTTATGTCATCTCTATTATAATTTCATAAAAGTCCTGCAAGACTTGATCAAAGCTATAGTCATGCCGGAAAGTCCTGCAAGACTTGATCAAAGCTATAGTCATGCCAGAAAATAAATTCTAAATGCATTGATTCATTTTTAACTCACCTGTCCGTCCGTCAACTTTTTCTGGAGCATCCTTGGGCCAAGATGACTCAATTTTGTATAAACGGTGGGTATGCCCCCCCCCCCCTCTTTTTGAAATTGCATATGTACATACAGTACCTACCATAAAGTGCTATATCTTGACCTTATATCAAGTACTTTAAACATATCCGGTGAGCGATACAGGCCATCTGGGCCTCTTTTTGGTATGGGTATTCATAATCTTCCAATTTGTTTTTTCAGAAACCGACGGTGAGATCTTACCGTTACAGTCCAACCCATTAAATTTAGTTCAGTTAAAGAACAAATCGAGCGAGCCAATCATCTGCTTCGCAATCAGCTCCCACGGTAACGTGGTTGCCTTCTCCGATCAGGATTCAATACGGGCTTACAAACTAGTCATTGTAAGTATACATATATACAAAACATAGTCCCTGTTTTTTGAAAATAATGATCGAAATTCTTCATTAGAACAGCCCCCTTCCGCAATGAAGTTAGGGGATGGGAGCAGATATATTAAAATAAGGATGTCTGTCTGTAAACACTGGTTTGTCGGGACCGATTCTCATAAATACAGTTGTTACAATATACTTTACAAATGATTCAATATACATCACAATATTGATGCCACCATTTTGATTGTTTTTAATTCATTAATAAATAAAATGATAATTGTAAATATAGCAGAACTGGACTGGGTCGATCATTGGCTACAAAGTAGCTCAATTGATAGAGCACTCGTCCTGTTACAGTGGTGCCTGTGACCAACCCTTGTGGCGAGCATTTGGTGTATGCTTGGCAAGGGGATACCAGAACCTGGGTTGTAGATATGTGTGTCCTCGTGGGTAAATGTTATTAACCCGAGTGACATGAACATTCATATAAACTGCAAAAACATGTAAAACTAATCTGAACACCTGTGACTTTTAGCTTTAGCTTATCATTGACACAATTAGAAAATTACTAAAATGCCATGGCATAAGCACTATATTGTTCAGAGTTTATTTATAAATCTAACATTTCTAAAACATAAAATCTGTTTTGATTCATAAACAAATTTCTTTGGTTCCAGAAAAACAAGGAGCTTATCAACCCTAGTGTTTCAATAAAGAAACTGAAGCTGTATATGACGGAGGATTCCACAGCACCGCTACCCGCCCATCACATGTTAGCGACGACCAACGGTGATACTATCGTCACAGCTACAGTGTGTGGAAGTATACAAGTACTCCGTGTAGAGGACAGCTATGTCAAGGTGGACCATGCTTTCTCCGGCTCAAAAGGTAGGAAATAGTTCAAAATCAGCTGAGTCAGAATCATCAGTAATGGTGACTGCTGTGACGATGAACCAGCAACTCAAATTCTCAGTTTGTTTCGCAAACATTATCCTCAATTTTGGCTTTAATGTTGAATGTTTGCCCAGGTGAGGAAGGAAATGGATTCTGTCCCCAGGCCAGGACATGCCAAAGCCCTTAAAAATCATAGTTGTTATTCCCTGCTTAACATTCAGCATTAAGGTAATGGCAACAACTGGTTCACATGTTGTCAGTATAACTTGACCGGGCGGAATGCTGTGCTGGGTGCCTTCGGTATGGTATTT
>NW_018485177.1:0-4410 GCF_002113885.1 Mizuhopecten yessoensis
ACAGTTCGTGTGCGCATTCTTTAAACACTACACCAGCGATATTGTCGTATCAACAAGCCTTCTTTACATCAATATTCTTCAAAAGCTTAAGAACTTTGGTACAGCTCAGCTCAATTGTAGAAAAAGGATTTTCAAAAGAGTTGTTAGTAAATACACTGGGTAAATGGTCATACGTGAGATCATTATCGGAAGTAAACACACTCTGAAAAAGTTATTGAACACTTTGGCAGATTCAACATTGCATTTAGATTAAAATAATAACGGTTTTTAGGGATGGTTACAGCGGTTGTTAACAAGGTTTCCCGTAATAACTCGAATTATAAAGAAGCGTAGCAGATTCATATCCTACGTGTTCATGATATGCTTATAATACGGACTGTGGGTGTGAGTTTGTATACTATATAGAACTTTAACAAAATTGGCAGTTTATTTGGGCAGATTTTTCAAAGCAAGTTGTCCAGAAGTACAAAAACGGCAATAACTACGAAAAAAACCTAGTTAAATATAAAAAAAAAAGATGTGTAAATACATCGTATATCGATCATGTGTATAAGGTGAACTTAGTGTGGTTGTTTAATAGGAATAGTCTGAACAAGTTTTCATCCGCAGACTGACAGATGTACAGATGTATCATCTGAAATGTTAATTTGATTTGAATTGCATTCATATCTAGAGAGGATCACATCTAGCAGGTCCAAAAAAAAAAATTATAAATAAAAACAAAAATATCACATCGGTTTATATTTTCTCGACCTCGATGTCCAAACCAGACTCAACGATTTGCATGATACTGTAGGTATATGTGGTTGTGTCTGCTGACAGCACATCTAATAACGAAATCATTGCCTGAAAACACTATTACATTTCCGTATTGCGAAAAGGCTCAATTTTCTTGAAAACCAAGGAAATCCAAATAATATTTTTTCCATTTTATGAAAGACTAAATACTGGCTGATCATATGTCTGTATTTCAATCTTTCTGAATACCTACTACTGATAAGGACACGGTCCTGCAGCGCCTCTTTCGTGTTGGATTTGGAAATTTCACGAGAACCCTTATCTCTTCTCCTCAAACAAAAATTCTTATATCAGATATGACGCATTCGTTCTCTTATTATGAGCGTTTTTCCTCCACCAAGAAACGCGGTCAGCGATATAAATATATATGCTTGAAAATAGTTTGGAGCAAATGTTTGAAAAGCACAACAAAGGCAACAAGGAAATATATTGAAAATGAAATGAGAATTATTCACCTTCTGATTGACACATCTTTTTTAATACGGTTGCGCGATTTTCAAACAGGCTGTTCCTATTGGGGGAAAAAAACTATGCCCCTCTTCTGGCCGACTTATTTTCACCCGAGGCTGAATTTATTGATGAGCTTATAAGGACTAGTAACATAACCTAGCCAAGTCCTTCAATTTCACATTCGGGTCTACCGACAATGTGATATCGTTCAGTAATAAGAAACGTGTCTACCACGTCGACCGGGTAAACCCTAGTACACAACAGTCTGGTGCCAAACTTCACACGAGATCCTTATAAACAATGCTGGCTCTTCTAGTTGCTTATTCCATTCCCAGTACCACCAAATCAGGGTTGCAGTCGTTTTGTTATACTGTTTACTCAAGAATTGGAATAAAAGATATGTGGATTTGGAAGAATTCAAAAGATCTTTTGGTCATTCTTGAACATCCTCTTCTCAAAAATGTTTCTTCTATCAAAACTTTCGACTTTTCGACCATTTACACTACCATGCCCCACACCAAACTGAAGGTGGGAGAGCTTTCTTGTCAAAGAAAGGCGAACGGCGATATAAATATGTATGGTTGGAAATTATTTTGGAGCATACATTTGTGAAAAGTTCAAAAAGACGAAAATAAAATATAATGAAATAATTCACTGTTTTCATGACATTTATTCAAAATGAAAGACCGAGCATAGAGGAGGTCTAATAGGCGTTTCTGTCTATTAATTAGTTTGCGAAGTTTGATATCACATTTATGACCGTAAGCTTAACATAGACACCTTCCAGTAATGCATTCCACATGTATTTTATGTGTGGCATCTTCTTATAAATGTTACTCATTTTCTCCATATTTATCCAAAACGAGAAGCCCAGAGGGCCTGTATCGCTCACCTGGATAATAAAGCAACATTGGAAAATGATTGGGCCCTGTCCCTCTGCATCCAGAAAGTCCAAACCCTCAGTTTATACAAAATTTAGTCCCCTTTGCTGAAGGATGTTCCGGGCAAAATTTAGATAAAATACCTCCAATAGTACAGTAGAAGGATAATAAAGGTTTAAACCTCAAATTCCCCTATTGGGCCCCACTCCTCAGCACCAAAAGGGGTCACAACCTCCGTTTATACAATATTGAGTCCCCTCTGCCCAAGGATGCTCAAGACCAAATTTGGTAAAAATCAATAAAGCTGTTAAGGACAAGTAGTGTTTTAAATGAAAAGTTGATGGATGGAAGATGCATTATGGCATAAGCTCACCATGGTCCTACTGACCAGGTGAGCTAAAAATACCAAATCAACTTAAAACTGGGTTGTCTTGATTTTTTTTCTCCTCTTTGTTGACGTCAGATAGAAAAGGCTTTTATTGATAGTTTTGCGTTAGGAACAAATCTTGGGAAACATGAACATCCTTCTTTTAAGGTAAAAAGAGTGCCACCAAGCTGACACTGTACCAGTTATAAAATAAACTTTAACCATACTTTTTGAATAACAAAAAGACCAAGGGTGAGCTCGAGGTTGTTAGGCCTGTAGCATGTCGGAAAAAAATTAAGTTTGCTCGAAGGAATGACTTTGACATACGCTCAAGGTCACCAGGGTCTAATACGTAAATATTTTCAAGCAACTTCTTCTGCATAACTAAGAGGCCTACAATCTTATTATTTGGCCTCTCACAAGATGGAGTGAAAGTCTATCAGTGCTTAAATGTCCTTGACCTATTTTCTAGGTTTCATGGGTTATATGTGTTAAAAGTTCTAAATTACCAAGAGGTTTAGGATGACAATATCTGGCTTGTAACAAGATGGGAGGATGGACTATCAAAGTTTTTTAAAATGACTGATATTGACCTACATTTAGGTCAAAGAGGTAAAAAAAAAATAACTTCATGTTAAATCGAATCACATTGTGTAAAATTTTGACCTATCTTTCTCAAATCCAAACAGGGCAAGTCCATGATTTCATAAGGAGTTCACATTTAGGTCAAAGGGGTTAATGTTTTTAACTTCATGTTAAATTGAATCACATTGTGTAAAATTTTCGACCTTTCTTTCTCAAATCCAAACAGGCAAAGTCCATAATTTCATAAGGAGTTCAAAGGTCAAATGTTCAACTAAGGTCCTATTGTGAAAAGCTAACCAAAATGTTTGCTGAAAATTTCTAGTCAATCTTGTGATAGATGGACATGCAAGCGAAAATGTTCATGACATGCTCACAGATTAACCTCAAGACGAAGATAATGAAGTTACAAACTTTATTATATATTTTTCTCATTTTATTTTGAAACTATTTGGAGAACAATGTTCCATCATGCAAAAAACCTGTGTATCAGATCTTCGTACATGAAGTGTATACGTAACTACTTTACTTATAGAAGTTGATAAAACAAAACAGCAGGTGCTTGTCCAATTCGTTCGCATGAAGAACATCAGTTTAAAGCACACAGTTTTAACTGCTAACAAACACACAAGGAGTTATATATATCACAAAAGAAAATTTGTGTTTGAAATGACCGGTATATAATGACACACAATATACTATAGAGTGACTTAAAATTAAACACAGGGGCCAGGCATTGCTTTGTTATAGTTTTATTACTACAAAATGTATCACTTTTCTGGTCCCTATGGTGTGATGTTCCATTTAGCTTGCTCCTAAGAGAAATCTATTAACTTATATATCTCTTTTTTAATCTACACATTTATTGCAACTAATTATTGATATCTATGAAGTTTTAGTTATTCAAATAAATATCACATGTTAATATTGGTTATCTCCTGGTGTACAGTAACTAAATCTAACCCACTCATTGTTGGACGAGGAGTCTTTAAATGGCATAGCAAATTTATTCATAAAATATCATTACTGTCATTCAGGGTGACAATTCAATCTTAAATATTATTTCCTTGAATTTATTTTCAGTTTTAATTTCAGGTATATTAACTATTGTTCATTAAACAATTGTCTTTGATTAATGCCCAAAATGGTTAGACTAGTGGCGGGAGAGTTTGGCAGAAAGGGAATAACCTGTGCTCCGAGCTATTTTTAGGTGTGGGGTATGTTCCAGAGGTTACTTGTTAGTGCTGTGTGAATTCTGTATGATTCTTATCGGAATTATTATTCTGCATGCTTAACCCTTTCACCACTGTAGACCATAATGGACTCATCCAT
>NW_018485178.1:0-4412 GCF_002113885.1 Mizuhopecten yessoensis
GTCAGTCGGGTATGACATCACACGTACATTGTGTGTAGTCAGTCGAGTATGTCACCACTGAGCGTCAAACGTTGACGTCCACATAATCCATGCCACTTCCGATCGTGACGGTGTTGCCGCTCAACAAGTCACTGGTACTTGTCGACTCTGATAAATGAAATTCTTTCTTTGATTAAATACGGATTAAGTGATCAACCATAAAGCGCTATATTTGCAATCAATATGTTGTAGTTCTAATTCCAGCGGGTAGGAGTTACAGAGGTATACAGCTAAGACGGCTAATCCGGTAACTCAAGTAACTGTTGAGTGTTGGTTTTCTGTAACGGTAAATACTGTGGTCAAGGTGTTGTCATACTTGTGTCCAGTCAATATACAAGATTGACTTTATTTAATGAAGAGTTTGGATTATCATTTGCGTCTCAAATTATTTGGACTCAGTTTGAAGTTATGAGTAAAAAGGGTGGGAAAAGCTTAGCACCGATCAATGAAAGAACATTATCTCAAAACTCAAGGTAAGTAGACACACTGGGAATCAACAGATGTTACTCAGTTATCTTGTTTAATTATTTGTAGATTCAATCGTTCAGTGTTTGTTTTGTTCAACTTTAGCTGTATAATACTTAATTTGCAAAAGGTTAACTGCTGAAAACGCAGTTAAGCTACATGATGCACAAACGTAACATTGCAAATACAGTCAATAGTCTATTAATCTAGCAAAACATCGACACTGACAATAGGTTAGTGAATGTATTGTCATACTATTTAAAGGATTACATTGATGAAGTTGCATGTGTAATAACTAAGGCTTGATATTGGATAAGGGAAATCGAGATCTTTGCCGATATCTTAAATCATTTAGGATATCGTACCATGTACATGCTGAACAGAAAACTCTTACCTATTGACATAATATGGATGTTTATTCCAGGTGGCTTTACATTGTTTATCACCCTAGTGTGGGTTTGTCTCTCTTGAAAGTTTGTTGATTATGAAAAAGGTATCATTGGATAAAACGTATGCCGTTTATAAATCAGTGTGTATTATGCTTTCTGTCTGACATAGCCATGTCGTCCTGATTTGTTTAAGGTCCTTGACGAGTTCTTTGAACTCGATCAACGAGGAATCATTGACTTTACTGGAAGTAAAGTATTGATTGATACGTAGTGTAATACAAGGGAAGGATTGTGTCTATAATCTTGGTCCTAAATTAGATCATGTCTTTTCATTATAAATTCATAATACATGACGCTTTCTTTTGTTGCAGTATTAAACCTTGTTGGATACATGTAAGATTAACCTAACTAGCAAATTTAGTAATAGATACAGTCAGCCAAACAGTATGACACTGCATCATACAGCTGTTCCGTCCTTCTAGGTCACATCTTTGATGTTAGGAACCAAAAGAACATAGACTCATTTACGTAATGTTTTCTACTGATACAAATGTACATGCAATACTAATATGCAAAACGTCATATTGAGACAAACAATATTAATAAACGTTTTTCTTTTAAACATACTAATGTACAAATATACAGAGAAAAATAATAATTATACAAACTTTATATTGAGATATCTTTCACAAACATCTCATCTTATCTTTATCTTATCGTGACGTCTAATAGCTAATGACATACTCATAATCTAAAAACTAATGATATACTCATAATCTAAAAACGAATAATATACTCATAATCCTATTGATAAATCTAATATACACATCAAGTCAGTATGTCTAAAAAGATACATTCATCATAAATATAGTTGGTATCAAGAGTGTAATAATAGGGTGGAGTGAGGAGGAGGCAAGCATTGAGGTAGTGATAATGTTTCAGATCTGAATGAAGAATATCCATTAAGTGAGGATTGCTTTCATTATCACCCTCATTATGATGTTGTCGATATCACTGTGTAATAACACTGTGTCAGGCCGATGCGTTTGTTAACTGATGAATAGAAATACAAAGCTATGTTTACAATTATTTACTAATTATATGATTTATAATATATCGAAGGTGTTTGTACATGAATAAATTTGGAGTGTTCATTAATTTAACCACTCGTAAACTTTAAGCATGTTTGTAGTACTATACGGGAGCAGGGAGTCAATTGGTGTCATACTTTATACAACCTTGTTCTTAAGTTCGGGATATCGACCCAATCAAAGTTACAGAAGGTGGAAAATCTTTGTTTAATCAACAGCTATGCAATTCGATTCATAGGGTGGGAATCGATAAACAATGACATTATCATCATAGATACGACCAAGATAGCACGATCTTTTCCCATGCACCACTGATGTCGAACATTTAGTCATATCTATATTTTTGACCCATTATAAAGTTCGACAGATTTTCCTTAAGCCTGTATTCCCCTGTCAGTCGATTGTATTCACACGAGGTCAGTACTCAACAAATTCTTAAGGCTTACCTTCGTTAAATGTGGTCAATATATATAAACAGTGTTTAACTATTAAATAGGGTTAATTAATAAATGTCTCCATTAATTACATACTTCATGTCAGCAGTACAGTAACAGTATGAATGTCGCTTATCTTGACCATATACTAAATGTATATTTAGATAGTAACTACGATGTGTCTTACATAACACCCACAGCATACCTGTCAGACTAAACACACCATTGACAGCTCTTTATAGATCTCTTTTGAGACGACGACAGGTAAATATTTTGACATGCACGGAACTTTCATGAGTTGTTAAGTTTTCAATCTTTTTTCTTGATACCCACTAATGCTGGCGTCAGAGCAGTGGATTACCTCGTCATCTATCACTGTTTAAGACCTGACAGAACATCTGTGTCTACACAGCTTTGTGCTTAGCGAGGAACGTCCTGAGAAGGTTGTTAGGATTTTCGGTGTAAAAGAGTAGTTATCAGCTTAGTTTGTAATAAATATATTGATATGGACACCATTACATAATGAAACAACAGGAAATCATAGTATACGTGTATTTGCAATAAATGGAATACATGAACATGAAATAGGTACTGTTAATCTTATTGACGAGGATTGGAATTTGAGATGAATAAGGACAGATATAGACCTAGAGTTACATTGTGTCTTTTACAGGAATGTTAATGGATGATCTACAATTCTACATACATGCAAATTTTAATTGGGTATTTCTCTCCTCGCGATTTTTTCGAGAAAAAAATGACCTCACTTAAACTACAATAAATATAGTATGGGTTTATGGTATTAATAAAACTAGCCACTCAATCTGTATTTTATGATCTACAGTACAGAGGAATCGATCAGGGGTTTACCTGTGTCTAAGGCGATGTTGATATACTAATAACACAGCTAAATTGATAGTGAAATTAAATGTAAACAAAGGATTATAAATACTCGTACATTTTCCAATACATGTCTTTATTATAAGACAATGACTTGTCCTGAAGGTTCTGAGACGTTTAATCCATATTTACATCTGGATTCTATAGAAATGTGATTAGTGGACAATCACCTGATTGATTTTCTGTACAGATATATTTACCAGTAAGACTTTCTGTCGCTATGTTGTCTGGTTTCTCAATATGTTAAAGCAGAAAATATCTTTGATGCCAAGTTTAATGCTAATTAACCTATCCGAATTAGGTTACGTTTGGAATGTTTTACATATTCAATAACAGTGTTTTATCATTGAGTTTTGAATATTAAGTAGCAGTGTTTTATGATAAATGTATTCATTCAGCAAGAATATTACTGGTACTCTCTGTCCTTACTTTCACGTTGGAACATACCATTTGTACTGATAATAAATATGTATTCGTACTGTTTCATGTAATTTATATATATTTACAATTTTTATAACTTAAATAATTATGAAAGTTCTATATATTTAAATATATAGAATCAATACAATTGAAATGTATTGCCATCTATATATCATTTATTTTTTGTCAAATTTATTACCGCCATATATATTTACACGGTCTTCTCTGCTGAGAAGCATTCATGATTGTACTTGAAGAGAGGAAAAACATCTTCCACCATAAATAAACAGGGACAAGTTTCCTGTAAATTAATCCATGTGACTGTCAAAGGTCCGGAATGACATCAGGAATCCGATACGTAGCTGCTGGTTTAAAACTGTTGGGTCCTGTTTAGCGAGTTATACAGTGATCTCCACTTTCTATCACATTAACTGTGGTCGTTGTCCTGATTTCCAGCTATGGTAGTCTGGTGTCTGCAATGATAAGCCTTTTTCATTTTGTCTTAATTGGTGATAATCTCTATTGGAGAGACATAATTACGGGTCAACTAGTTTCGTCTCGGGTTTTATGAGGGATGAATTGATCTCTATTTGGTTTAAATGTATCCTCGGTTCTTGTAATAATTTGTGCGACCTACGAACTAGGTTGTGATAAAGCGGTATATAAAAACCTCG